>NW_002987837.1:168967-212442 GCF_000006295.1 Pediculus humanus corporis | reverse complement strand
AAAATAACAAAAAGGAAAGAAAATGGGGGGAAAATTTTTTTTTTTGTAAATATTTTAATAAATATGAATTTATGTGAAGACACATAAGTACGCGGTGATAACAATGAAAATTTTTTTTTACATTAAATAATTACGAAATAATTTTTTAAATGATGAGGAGAGAGGAGGGGGGAAGAGGGAAAAGAGAGGCGAAACATTTATTAATTAAACACGGGTTTTATTATTATTATTATTACATGTATATATAAATAAAATAATTCGAAATTTCTAGAAGAATTTTTAAAATTTTTACGCCATCTTTTTTTTTTTGGGAAAAAAACCATCGTAAATTTTCCGGGTAACAACAACAACAACAACAATTAACGACGTGAAAAATATTCCATGTTGAAATGATAATAATAATAATAATAATAATAATAATAATAAAAGCCAACGGCCATAGCGTGCTGGTCACACCGGTTCCCGTGCGATCACCGAAGTTAAGCAGCATCGGGCGTGGTGCAAACTTGGATGGATGACCGTTTGAGAACGCCACGTGCTGTTGGCTTAAAAAAAAAAGAGCAAAAAAAAAAAAAAAATGAGAACAAGACAAAGTAAGAACCAAAAACAAAATCTTGTTCTACTGTCGACCTGAGGCAGCTCGACGAGAACGTGAATTTCACTGCTTCTGACCCTGGCCACTCCAAAGATGTTAGTCACCGGAGCCCAGTTCAGGAGACAAATCGTTC
This sequence comes from Pediculus humanus corporis, assembly GCF_000006295.1. Classification (NCBI taxonomy): domain Eukaryota; kingdom Metazoa; phylum Arthropoda; class Insecta; order Psocodea; family Pediculidae; genus Pediculus; species Pediculus humanus. Next base: position 211,714 of record NW_002987837.1, on the reverse strand, counting down.
CCATCGAATAAAGATGGACTCAGGAAGACCTTCAAGAATTGATGTGGTGCTATCTTATAATAAGTGGCACCACCGAAATTCGAGTATTTGTCCCTAAGGAATCGGGTAGAAACCTCGGATAAATACTTAAAAACTCCGACAAGTAGCCTTGTCGTGTTTAATGGTGGATAATAATAATAATAATAATAATAATAATAATAATAGTAGTAGTAGTAGTAGTAAAGCGTGGCATTAAAAGTAAAAAATATTTTAAAAAAGTTTTTTTTGTTTTACGCGATAAAACGCCCGATGTGAAAGAGTAAAAGAGTAAAAAATATTTTTTTTTTTATTTTTTGTTTGTTTACTCTATGGAAATTTTTGTTTTTTCCTTTTCCTTTTTTTTTTTTTTTTGAATCGTTTTTTTAAATTGATGGAAAAGTCGAAACGAAATGGGATTTGATTATTTTAAATTACGGTGATAAGTGAAAATGAAAAGAGAGAGAGAGAGAGTGGGGTTAGAGAATGAGAGAAAGAATGAATGAAAGAGAAAGAGTCAGAAAAAAAGAATGAGCGAGTGAAATGCCTAGAGGAGAAGGAAAATGGGAGTGAGAGAGAGAGTGGGTGAATAAATGAGAGAATCAGAGATAGAAAAAGAAAATGAGTGAATAAAAATACGGAGGAAGTAAGAGAGGAGGGAGTGATATGCAAAAGAAGGGAAGAAAGTGAGAAAGAGAAAGTGCTGAATGAAAAAAAAGAGAGAGGAAGAGAATGGGAATGAAAGAGAGAGAGAGAGAGAGAGAGAGAAATAAAGGAAGTACTTAATTATCACAACCGTTTAAATTTTTTTTAAAAAAAATTATTTTTTTATTTTTCGGCCATTTTTTATAATAAAAAAAAAATGGATGAATGGAAAAATAATAAGAAAAGTAAAAAAAAAAAAAAAAAAAAGTTTACGGGTATGTTTTTCCCGATTCTTTTTCTCCCCCCTCCCCCTTTTTTTTTTTTAAACAAGGAACAAAAAAAAAGTTTTTCTCCCGTTTTTTTTTCGGGATAAAATTTATTATTTTTTCCCTTTTTCAATGGTCTAGATAATTATCTATTGAAGATTCTTAAAAATTTATGGTTTGAACAAAAAAAAAAAAAAAAATTTTTTTCTCTTCTTTTTCCTTTTTTTCCTTTTTTCCTTTTTCTTTCTTTCTTTTACATTCCCATTAATATTTTTTTCTACTTGTTGACCAGTTTTCCCGTCCTTTTCCTTCGTTTTTTATTTTTAAAAAGCACCTGGGTCGTGAAAAATGCACGCTGATAAAATGCTCTTTAATAAAAATTTTTTTATCTTTCCCCTCCCCTCACTAACCCCCTCCCGTTCTTTGACGTGGATATTTTTGTCGTGGAATAAGAAGATTTAAAGAAAAAAAGTATATAAAAAAAAAAAAAAAAAACATAAAACAATAGAAAAAGATCGTAAATTAAAAAAAAAAAAAAAAAAAAAAAAGGTAAAGTGATAAATAAGTAAAGAAAAAGGACGAATACACGTTTTGTGTGTGATAAGAAACCTTTACGAGTTTTAAAAAGGAAAGAAAAGGAAAAATGGAAAGGAAAAAAGGAATTTTTTTTTTATTGATGTTATAAACACGCGGTATATTGGCTATAAACAATAGGAGCTCCTACACTTTAAAAAACTATTAAAAGGATCCTTTTATTTTATTTTATCATTATTTCATGTGCTTTTATAACAAAAAAAAATTCCATTTAATATATTTTATGTTATAATATTTGATTCTAGAATATTCTTATTACATTTATATATATAAAACAAATTTACTCAAAGGGTTTTTCCTTTTTTTTTTTCAATACGATTTTATTGACCTTTCCTTTTTCCTTTCCTTTTTCCTTTCCTTTCCATTTACAATAATTGGTTTGGTATATAAGCTGTCTCATAAGTTTCTCTTTCCTTTTTGAATGAATACTCGATATTTGTTGTTTGGGGTTGATTTGTTTTGTTATGTATGAACCTTTGGGTTCTGTGACCTTTTACCATCTCATAGAAAGCCTCACTATGCTTTCTTTTGTTGTGTCTTACTTGCAAAATGTGCGTTTTTACTTTGCTTACGGATTGAAAGATTTATCACTGATTAGAGACTGGAACTCTTGATAGGAGAGGACAAGATCTGGAGAGTATGGAGGATGAGGTTCGGATTATTGAAACATGTTTGGTCTTGCTTTGTAGTGATGTCGGTTCCTCGTCGGTTTGCCAGTTCTGGACGTTTCTCTCTCTCTCTCTCTCTCTCTCGAAGTTGATCGATATTTCTCAGAATTGATGGGTTCATCTTGAGGAAGGAGATCGTTCCTCCCCGCTTTCGAAGAGGGAGAGAGACCCGGAAGGTTCGCTACTCCTGTTGGGTTTCCCAGTAGTGCATCCACTTTGCATTTCTGTCGCTTCTCCAGTCGATGATCAAAAAGTTGACCATCCTTCGTACCTGTCAGAATCCGCTGTCGTCGTCGTCGTCGTCGTCATCTTTCGTAGCTTTTCTTTTTGCGTGAGACGCAGCCTCGTTTGCAAACTTCCAGAAACGAGTCGATCCTATAGGTCTCGGTGATCTTCCCGAAATCCTTTCGCGTCGCATCCCAGTGCTCTTCCCGAGGGGGAAACGATGAATCCAAATACACAATCCTTGCCCTGAAACGAAAAATAACAAAACGTGACGTTAATATTTTTTTTTTTTTTGAAAATTTCTCACACAAAGTTTATATTCGTTAATTACACGTCGTGAAGAAAAAAAAAAATCAATAGGATGTGAAAACTTAATATATTTTTAAAACGTAAATTAACGTGTAACTAATTATTTACGAATAGAGAGAGAGAGAGAGAGAGTGAGAATATTTCTTTAGCCTCGAGTTACCGTCATATTTACGATTTAAAAATTATTTATTCGAAAAAACGTTATTACAGACAGATTCTCGTCGTCAACGTTTTGCTTATTGTTTTTTTTTTTTTTTTATCTTATATAATATTTGTTACTGTTGTTGTTGTTGTTGCTGTTGCTGTTGTTTCAATGTTTACAAATTCGAAAGAATTGAATAGAAAAAAAAACGCCGTACAAATTATAATTATGCAACTTTACACGCTTTTGTAAATCCACATTTGTTCATTTATCAAGTTATTATTTTTTGAAAAAAGAGAAAAAAGTAACTATTATCATTATTATTTATTATTATTATTATTATTATTATTATTATTATTATTATTATTATTATTATTATGTCCACTATTAAACACGACAAGGCTCTTATTTGTCGGGGTTTTTAAGTATTTATCCCAGGTTTCTACCCGATTCCTTAGGGACAAATACTCGAATTTCGGTGGTGCTACTTATAATATTTTCCGAAGAATGTGGGCCGTCCCACATTATTATTATTATTATTATTATTATTATTATTATTATTATTATTATTATTTTAATACAAAGTATTATTATTATTATCTATTGCCTTATTAAAAAAAAAGAAAATTATCCGTTTTATTACCATCTTTTTTTTTCTTTTCCTCATTTTTCCCTTGTTTTGAATTGAAAAAATAAAAAAAAAAGAAAAGAAAAAAAAGAAATAATAATAATAATAACAATAATAATAAATAGATTTCGTCTTGACCGCGAATTTTATGCGATTCATAATATAATTTATTTTATTTAACCGGAAAACTTTTTCTCTCTCTCTCTCACACATACAATTTTCCTTTGAGACGCATTAATACCTTTTATTTTCTTTTTACTTATTTTTATTTAAAAAAAAAAAAAACAACAAAAACACTTTATATTAGTTAATTATTCTTTTTGGATAAGATTCGGGGAAAAAAAACACACGCACACACACACACACCCACGCACGCACAATCCCACACACCAAGCAATAAAACAAAATTTTCTTTCAATTCATTTTACTTTTTTGTAATTTTTCCCTCCGTCGTTTCGCCCCCCCCTTCACCCCTCCCCCGCCACCATTTTTCATTTCTCTCCTCCTACGATGATCAATTAATAATAATAATAACAAAAGAACTATAGTAATAATAATAAATAAATTAATAAATCCTTACAAGAGAATAACAAACAGGGGAGGAAAAAAAACAAAAAAAAAAAAAAAAAATTACAAAAATTGTTTTAAAATCATCATTATTATCACCACCACCACCATCATCACCATCATCATCATCATCAGTATTATTATTATCATGATCATTAATAAATCATCATTAATTTTTTTTTTTTTAATAATTATTAATTTTCCATTTTCCTTTTCAGGTGAATTTTGGTTGGGTAACGAAGCATTGCACAGATTGACGATGGAAAATTGTTCGTCACTAAGAATCGATTTCACGGATATCTACGATAAAAAATGGGTTGCCGAATACGAGGGTTTTTACATATCGAACGCAGACGACGGATATAGGATACACGTGTACGGTTATAGCGGAAACGCGAGCGACGCATTAGAATATCAAAATAAAATGCAATTCAGCGCCGTGGATTCCGATAGAGACATAAGTAATACTCATTGCGCTCAAAATTACGAGGGGGGCTGGTGGTTTTCCCATTGTCAACACGCTAATTTAAACGGTAGATACAATTTAGGTTTGACGTGGTTCGATGGTACGACAAACGAATGGATAGCCGTTTCATTTTCCGAAATGAAAGTTAAAAGGAGAAAAAATTGTGTGACGTGAAATCTAACCTTTTTAAATTCCGCGAACCATAATAATGATAATAGTAAAACCGTTACGTCATCATTTTAGTCAATAACTAACGAACTAATTATTATTAAAAGAAAATTCTGGAAAATTCCTTCACGGATAAGGACGAAGAAAACGACAAACGTCGTCGTCGTCGTCGTCATCATCATCATCATCATCGATGATATTTAAAGTCCGATTATTTATAATAATAACGATAATAATAATAATAATAATAAATAAATATTCCAAAGATTTGATTGTTTGTTTGTTTGTTTGTTTGTTTTTTTAAATCGTCATTAATAATAATAATAAATTTATTACAAAAATGATGAAATTGAACGAATGTAAGATCGAATGAACGAGTGAATGAATGATTGATTGATTGATTGTTTTTATCGACTGATAAAATTGTTTGAATTTTTATTTTTATTATTTTTAAATTAGTCATTTTTTTTTCGTTTGTGTTTTTAGTCATTTAGTTTGTAATTTATTAATAATAATAATAATAATAATAATAATAATAAATGATGTAATTATATTAATGATAATAAGAATTTTTTTTTTTAAATAAATAATTTCATAATAAATAATTTATTTATTTATTAATTTTCGTCATAATTACCGTTAATTAATAATGATAATAATTTGAATATTGTTAATGATAATAATAATAATAATTTTTTTTGTTGCAAGTTAATTAGTTAGATGGAAAATTTTTTTGAAATTTTCACGATTTTTCGAAATGTTTTAAGTTTAATAAAATAATGATGATGGTGATGATGATACTGGTAAGTACCGTTTTACACGCTGCATGTAAGTGTTTGTTGTTTGTTGTTGTTGTTGTTTGTCGGGTATGGGTTTAAATAAATAATCAATAATAGATTTTTGTGGAAGAGATTAAAATGAAGAAAAAAAAAAAAAATTACTTTTAAATTAAGTAATTAATTACATAGGGTAAAAAATAATGGGGTTGCATGTCTACGAAGATTAAAATCAAATAACAAAATAATAATAATGATAATAATAATAATGATAGAATTTTTTTTTTTTTTTGTAGGAAAATTAGAAATTAAAAATTCATTTTGTAAAAAGAAAAAAAGGAAAAACAAGGAATCAATAAAATCGATTATGAAATTTTTTTTTTTTTTAAACATATATCGACGAGTTTAAAAGGAAAAAGGTAAAAAAAAAAAGGTAAAAAATGGTAAAAGGTAAAAGATTTTTCTAGAAAACTTTTTTTTTTCGAGATAAAAAAGCAAGTATCGTTTATCAAATAACTTAAAACTTATTTTCTTTTTTAAATAAAAAAAAATTGATATGAAAACTTTTCTTTTTTTTTTTTACATCGTATTTACATCCGCGATTTATTTTCTAGAAAATTTTCGAAATGATAAAAATTCGTTAAAAATGATAACAGGTGGAAATTCAAAAAAAGAAAATTCTCAAACGTATTTTTATTATTATCTGGAATTAACAAAAATGGAGTCCGATTGTCGTCTTAAACGATTTTTTTTTTTTTTTTTGAAACGGTCAAAACGTTTTTTTTTATTTCTTTCCCAAATCCCCTCACCCCCCCCCAAAAAATAAAAAATAAAAAAAACAAAATGGGGAAAAATTTTAAGGATTCCACATAAAATGAAGTTAATTAATCTGTTTAATTAGATTTTTTTTCCTTCTTTTTTTCTTTCTTCAATTTCTCAGATTAAAAGTTTTTAGAAAAAATAAAATAATAATAATAATGATAATAATAAGAAAAAGCAGAAGATGAAAATGAATTAAATCTAAACGAAATAAAAAAAACCAACAAACGAAAAACAAACAAACAAAAAAACAAACATTATTATTAATTAATTAATCATCATTAAATTTTTTTCTTTTTTTCTTTTTTAGATATTACGTAATTATCATCATCATCGTCATCATCATCATCATCATCATTATTATTAAAAACAAAAGTTCGATTAATAAATAAATAAATAATTTTTTTTTTTACATAATTTTAAATTTAAATTCGGTCGTTCCCGCGCCCGCGCCATTTTTTTTCACGTTCCAATTATTTTATTACAATGACGTCATTTCCGGTTTCGTAAAAAAAAAATAAAAAAACATTCCGTTACGATGCGATTATATTTAAATAATATAATTACACACGACGCTTTCGAAAGACATTTTTTTTTTTAAATTATTAAAAAAAAAAAAAAAAGAAAAGATTTATTTATTTATTTAAAAAAAGAGAAAGAGATAAAGAGAGAGAGAGAAAGAGAAAGAGAGATAGAGAAATTAATTAGAACAAGAAAAAATAAAGAGAAATGAAAAATAAAAAGATGGTACACAACAATAACAACAACAACCAGGAGAAAATGGAGAAAAAAAAAAAAAAAGGAAAATCTCGTTTAAAAAGGTTTAATTTAAAGAAATGAGAATTTTTTAACCGAGCCAACATTTTATAACGACATTTACGACTCACTTAGGACCTTTCATTTTCCAAATTGATAGAATGAAAAAATATTTTTTCCAAAAAAAAAAAAAAAGAAAATGAAGGAAAAAAAGAAGAAGATGAGAATGTAAAAAAAAAAAAAAAAAATGGCGATGAAATTAAAAAAATAGAAACATTTATTTAATTTTTAATGTTTATTTTAAATAAAAATTTTCTCTTTTTTTTTTTTGGGGGGGGGGTTTTCTAATTAAAATTTTTCTGTTTTTTATTGTTTTTAATTTTAATAAATTGTATATATATATATATATCTATCTCTCTCTCTTCCCCTCCCACTCTTATTATTTATTTAATGTTGTTTTAATTAAGTGAATAAATTAAATAAAGATTTTTTTTTTTTTAAATCAAATTCAACAACAACAATGTTTGATAACACAAAAAATTATTATTATCTCTTCTCTATATTTTATATAATTATATTAAAATTTAATTTTATTATTACTTTTGATTCTTCTCATGATTTTTTTTTTTTTAAATTTTGTCTTTTTCCTTTTTTAAAAGATTTTTAATATAAAAATTTTCTCTCATTTCCCTCCCCCCCCACAAATGTAAACAAATGTAAAACGAGCAAAACCTTTTGGTGCATTTTGTTAAACGTTATTAATTAATTATATATTTAAATATAATTAAATAAATTATATATATATATTACTGGTAAACCATTCATTTGCAAATGTTTTTGTTTTTTTTTTTTTTTTTAAATTAATTTTAAATCTTATTCGATTGTTTTTTTTTTTTAATGGGTTTTTTAATGGTTTATTAATGTTTACGAGTGTATTCGTTGTTTTTTAATTAATGTTTTTTTTCTTTCTCTCTCTCTCTTTAATATTCTTATCGTTTCTCTCTCGAGTTTTTTTTTTTTTTTCATTTTTTTAATTTTTTTCGGTTTTCTTTTTAAAATTTATCGGTTGTAAAATTTTGTGGTCTCCAAGAATAAAATAAATAAATAAAAACAAAAATATTTATTTATTAATCTCTAATGACAACTAGCGCTTCGAGCGATAAATCTACGAACTAAATTACGATAAGTAACAAAATGGCGGGCGTGTGGAAGGGATTTACAGAAGAAGATATTGGATTTTTAAAAAATAAAAACGAAGGTAATATTACAAAAAAAATTATCATTATTTATGTATTTCTTAATGATTTTTTTAAAATTTTTTAATTTTTTTCACGAATCGGTGTATTTTTTATTTAATTTAAAATGAATGACGTTAAATATTTTTTTTGTTGTGTGTCATGGAGGTTATGTCAAATTTTAAACGCTATCATTTGTTTACACACATTTATATATGCCACACGTGATTTTTACCCATAAATCATATAAATAATGTTATCATAAACTAATAGAATGATAAAGTAAATCATTTTAAATGATTTTATATCAAAAAACACTTAATTGTTTAAGATCTTGTCTTTGAGTTCATTCAACATCCACACAAATCCTTGAACTCTTCATGACCAAATAATTTTTTTTTTTTTGCTATTATAAAAATTTTTATGTCATGTTGTAATGATTTGTTTAATTTTTTTTTTTGTAAAATCCCCTTTTTATTATAGATTTCTATTAAAAATTCATTTCTAAATAATTAAATTCATTTAATATTAAAAAAAAAAAAAAAAAAAAAAATTATTATTTGAAAACAAATTTTTATTGTCATATCGACAAATTGATTGTGTTACATTTCATTTGTTTTCGATTTGAAATTAAATAAAACAATTAAAAATTTGTAATATGAATAGAAATATTAATTCAATATTTAAACGATAAACAAAAAATATCTTTTTACTAATGACAATTTTTTTTTTTTTAAGGGGGAAAAGAAAAATCATCAACGAGTAAAAAATCATTGAATCGAATAAAATCGGGTGAAACACAAAAGCACAAAATAAATTATGAATCTCTTAAAAATGTTTCGAATAAAGAAAATGATGATTTACTACCAGAGAGTGCAAAATTACACAGGGAATCAAACGAAAAAAAAAAAACCAAAGAAACAAATGATGATGATAATAAAATCATCAACGAATCAAACCTTTCTCATACCACCAATGTACCTGATAAGACATCTCTTCCAACGGCAAATTTTCAAACGTCAATAGGTACGAATCCGATATGTATAAAAATAGTTGAAGGTAAAGCATACGAATTGGTTGATAGAAAATCAACGGAAATGTCAAAAAGCGATTTGGAAATATTCGAAGCTCGGCAAAAAGTTTTAGAAGAACAAAATAAAAAAAGAAAAGAAATGTTGGCTAAAATAATATTAGACAGGTAATTTTATAGATAAAAAAATAATTAAAATTTAAATTCATTTACCCTTTTCGTAATCGCAAATGTATTTTTTACCCATCCGCCATATTTGTTTACTGACGTCAGAACGAACGGTAACGGTTGATAACGGTTTTTTTGACGATTCAAAAAATCTTTCATTTTTTTTTGTTTTTTGTTTTTTTTAACCCTTTATTTAAATCGAAAGAGAGAGAGAGAGAGAGAGAAAAAAAAAAAAGAATTTTCAAATTTCAAAATGGTTGTTAAAAACAATAAAAAAGAAAAAAAATTTAAATGCGTAATAAATTATAAGACTCCGGGTGAAAACGTTTGATTTTTATTATCGGGCAAAAGTCACAATAAATTTTTCGAATTACGACATTGTTGTTTGTTGTTGTTGTTTGTTGCTAGTTTTTTTTTTTTTTTTTTACATTTGCAATGAAAAAATTTAACGAGGAAATAAAGATTACAATAAAATAATAATGCGAGCTTTTTCATTTTTGTCTCCTGTTGTCAGGTGAGATTTTTGAGGAAATTTCCTCTTCCGGAAAATGTTTGAAATTGTTTTTGTTTTGTTTTTTTTTAAGGAAGAAACAAACGACGGAAGAAGCCAAAAGGTTACAACACATACAAGAAGAATTACAAAAATTGGATTTGTTATTGAGTAGCGACGTTGGAATACTGAGAAATAAAATCGAAGAAGCTTCTTTGGATTTTGCCGAAGCTCAAAAACGTTACAACAAAGCGGAAAAAGAATTTTTAGACTCGAAACAAAATCTATTTGTTAAATTGGAAAAAAAAGAACTTTTAACAAAATTACTTTGCACAATAATCGAACAAAACGAATTGAGAAAAGCTCAAAAATTATCCGAACTCATGGAAAAATTAGAAGTTAAAGACAATGGAAAAAGGATCGAACAATACGAAGTAAGAAGAAGAAAATTTTTTTCTTATACCCCTACCTAACCGATGATATTATTAATTATTATTATTATTATTGTTTGGGTTTTAGAAAATCGTGCCTGATGATCAAAGTGCCTCAACGACAAATTCGAATTTAGAAAAAGGTGATGATGATGATGATGATAATAAAATGATCAAACCGTCCTAGTTTCGTCGAGGGAAAAGGAAAATCAAATGAATGTGTAAAAACGAACGGGTTTTAAACGAAAAATGATGATGACAATAAAACTAAAACAAACAACAGAAGAATCAACAGCACAGGCAACAGCAACAGCAGAAGGAGAAGAAACAAAAGAAAAATATTAAAAGATAAAAAAAAAAAAGAAAAGAAAAGAAAAAAAAACTCAATTCACGCGTCTTCCGTACTTTTTTCTTTTTTTTTTTTTTTTTTTTTTTGTCTCAAGAGGACGATGATGACGATGATGATGGTGGTGGTGGTGGTGGTGGGGGAAATGTGTTAGAAAGCAAAGGAAAAGGAAAAGGAAAAGGAAAAAAAGGAAAACAGTTTCTTTTTTTTTTTTTATGGTTTTGTCCATTTAAATTTTTTTATTACAATCGTCGTTGTAAACTATTTAAATACCAAAAAAAAAAGTTATCGGCCCCCCATTTTTCCTTTTTTTTTTTATTCCTACATGTACACGCTATAAAATTTTATTATGAAAAAGGATTTGTAGGGTTTTTTCGTCTCTGTTTTTCTTTTTTCCATTTAAAAGAAAGAAAAAAAAGGGAATATTTTACGGTTGGATTTTTATTGTCGACGAATATTTGCAAATCCTTTCCAACTTTATTTTTTTTTCAAAGCGAGAGAACGCAAACGCATTTAGATTTTTAGGATAAAAAAAAGAAAAGAGAGGAAGAAAAAGAGGAAATGAGATATGTATGGGAAACTTATATACTTTTGCTACCGACACCACCACCAACATCAACGCTACGAATTTAACACGAGAGAAGAAAGAGAGAGAGAGAGAGAGAGAGAGGGAGGGAGAGGAAAATGAAAGGAAAATTTTCGAATTTGAAATTCCAAAATCTTTTGTTCAATGGAATTTTATATATATATATATAAAATGAATTAAATTTAATAATATTAAAAAATTATTATTATTATTAAAACGTCGTCGTCGTCGTCGTCGTCGTTTTTGGAAATTTTTTATTTTTTTTTAAATTTTAAAGCGGAACAAGTGCAATAATAATTATTATTATTAATAATATTAAACTTTTATATGTATGAAATGATTTATTTGTAATAATAATAATGATTAATTACCGAATTCCGGAAAATAATTTTATTTAAAATCCTTTTTTTTTTTGATTTTCCTACCATTTCCATCCCCATTTATATAAACTTAAGAGATAAAGAATAAAATAAAATACAACTCCTCCCCCCCCCCAAAAAGGTAATTTTACCCTAAAAATTTGCTTAAATGTATTAGAAAAACATAATACCCCAGGAGGTATAGAAAAAAACTAAAATTCAAACAATGAATTCCCGCTTAAAATAAAATGTGTGTCAGGTAAAATATACAAGGTCGACCTTGAATGCAAAAACGTGACCATGAAAAATTTTCACAAAATAAAATTTTAAAACTGGTGGCCTTGTATTCAAGGTCGACCTTGGTTGAAAAATCATGACCATGAAAAATTTTACAAAATTGAAATGTAAAACCATTGGCCTTGGATTCAAGGTCGACCTACTTTAGAATAAATCGTAAACGTTGGATTTTCGCGGTCATTTTTAACTTTATTTTTAATCGACGAATTTTTTTCCCGATGTATCCGTAAAACATAAGATCTAAGGAGGTTTTTTAGCGTAATAAGATGCTAAGTTGGATTCTCGCTTATTAAAAAATGCGTATACGTTGGGGGTTATATGGGAAAAAAATAAAAAATTCAAACAAATTTTTTTTTTTTCGTTTTTTATTTTTAATTTTACAATTAAAATTAACATCATTTCATTTAATTCCTTCAAAAAAATACAAAAAAAAGTGATGATGATGATGATGATGATAATAATGTTAACTTTAAAAATTAAATATTATTTTGTCATAATTTTAATACTAAAAACTAATTTTTTTTTAATTATTAACTTAAAAATTATTATTATTTAATATATATATAAAAAAAAAAAAAAAAAAAAAAAAAAACTTTCTTTGGTATAATACATAAATGTGAGATAGATAGATAGATGGAAAGGAAATAAAGATAGACAGGGATAGATATAGAGGGATAGAGGGGTAAAGATAGAGGGATAAAAGGATAGATAGAGAGAGAAAATAAGGTTATAAAAAATGGTAACAAGGCGCGAACACATTAAAAAAAAAAAAAAAAACATTCACATATTTATAAAAAACAATATTTAAAAAAAAAAACTTAATAATAATAATAATAATAATAATAATAATTGTTCGTTTCCAGTGACCGGAAGTTCGTTTACCATAAAAAAAAAAAAAATATAAAAAAACAAGACAATTAAAGCCTTTTATAAAACGAAATTTTCTTTTTCTTTAAATTTTTCATCGAACGTACCGGAAACCGTTCGTTACTTTTACGTATTCTTTACGTCATTTGTTTTCCCCCTCCCCCCCCCCCTTCAACTTTTACAATTAGAAACCGAATTTTCCAAATTATTTTCGCTCTAACAATCAATTTTTTTTTTTTCTCTCTCGGTATTTTTATACAAGCGATATAAGCTGACTTATTATTTATTATTATTATTATTATTATTATTATTATTATTATCATTATCATTATTATTAATATAATTACTATTAAAACTATTATACTTTTCGTCACCACGTCTACATAGTTTTTATTTTTGTTTATATGCAAAATCCGTACGTTTTCCAATCGATGTGAAAACTCGAAACTTTCATTTTATTACGTAAAAAAACGTCATTTCCGGTGTTGAATGATGATGATGATGATGATTTTTTACAATTCCAAATTAATACCCCGTTTGAAACATCCTTCCGGCAACGAACCTGCTATTTTTTCTATATTTGCAACTTCTTCTCTTAATCTATCAACTTCATCTTGATACTGGCCCATTAATTGAGACTAAAAAAAAAAAGCAGAAAACAAATTTTTTTTTTTTTTTTTTTTTTTTTACAAATTTTCCGTCGGAAAATTGTTTTTTTTTTTCGGTTGTGATTTGCAAACCTGCGACATTTTTTCCTCTTTTAAAAATTGCATCATTTCATCTAATTTCGAATCTAATACTTCTTCTTCTGCTTCGTCTAACCTTCTTTCCAAATCGTTGAGTGAATTTTCATCTGAAATAATAATAATAATAATAATAATAATAATAGAATTAAATACGAAGTTGCGATACAATGTTGCCAAGTTTTTTCCAAAAAAAAAAAACTCCTACTCACCGACATCGGAAAGATCTTGGAGTTCGCCTAAAATGTCGTTGACATCCGCGAGAGCTTTTTGTACTTGTTTCGAAGCTTCGTTGACGCTTATTTTCGTTTGTCCGACTTTTTTCTTCGCTTCCGCCGTCAACGCTTCGTCCAATTCTGCTTTTTCTTCGAGTTTTTTCAATCTGCTTTCCGTGACGGCAACGCGACCCGATAAATTATCAGCTTCGTCTCGTAATCTTCCTGCTTTCTTTTTCGTTTCTTCCGCTTCTCGTTTTATGTCGTGAGCTTCCTGTTTGTTTGAAAAAAGACACGAAAATGACGTCAATAAAAACAACAACAAACGAGTTATTTACAAAAATTTCCTTTTCATTATTACTTACCTTCGATGCTTCTTCGGCGTATTTCGATTGTGCTTCTTTTGCCACGTCTCTCGCAATTTGAGCATTTTTTTCGGCTCCCTGTAGAGCGGCTTCCGCTTCTCTCGTTTTATTCGCGGCTAAATCAATCATGTTGACAATGTCGTCGACCATGGCGAGTGCTTCTTGCGCTTTGTCCTTCGAATCTTCCACTTTCTTTTCGAAATCTATCACGAAAGCATTATCGATTCAGTTACTTTTATAAATAAATATAATCGGGAAAAGGATTTGATTTAAATAATAGCGCGTACCTGTCAAAATAGTAAAAGTATCCTGAGCTTCTTTTATCGTTTGTTCACCGAGTTTCACGGCTTCTTTTGCTTTATTTCGTGCGACGTCAGCATTCGCAAGTAAATCGTTGGCGACGTTTTGTTGTTCTTCTCCTTGTTCGAGTAAAAACTAAACAACAAACAACAACAACAACAAATTTTTGATATTTAAGATAACTAGAGAGAAGAGAAAAAAGAAAAACAAAAAAAGTCATACCTGAGATTCTTGAATTTGTTTCAATAATTCTTCCCACGTTTCCGTATGATCGAGTATTAAATCTTCTGCTTCTTTTTTAATTTTCCTCGCCGAATTAATTAAAAATTCCGATTCTTCTTTTAACTTTTCCGCTTTTATTTCCGGAAGTTGCAAATCGTAAATTTCTTGGTAAACTCCGAGTGCTTCCAATTGCGCCTTAATTATAATTTAAACAAATTAATTTAAAATATATAATAATTTTAAACTTTTTTTATGAAGGTAAACTATACCTATATACCTATAACTATAACTATACCTGATCGGCAGAATTTTGAGCGTCTTCTGCTGCGGCTTTTATCGCATTGACACGATCTTCCATTCGTCCGATTTCGCTTTTGAAATTTTCCAATTCATCCGTCGTGTTTCTTTGCCTTTTCACGGCGTCCTTTGATATTTGATACGCTTCCGTCGATATGTTTTCGGATTTTTCCGCTATCTGACCAATCAATTCGGCTACCTTTTCATGCCTGAAAGAAAGAAACGAATGACGTAAATACGCATGCGCGAAGAGGAAAAGGCGATTCGAATGATGTAAGAGAACTTACTCGTTTGCCAAATGTCGAGCTTCTTGCGAGATTTCCGACATTTGTTTGTTTTGTTGTCCGAATTCGTCGGATCTTTCCAGAGCTCTTTGAAGAGCTGAAAATCCATCGGCTTGAACGAATTCCAACGCTTGTTGCAAATGTTCTCGCGTTCGATCGACTATTTCTCTCGCGAGAGTCACGTTGCTTTGACCGTGTTCGATCGTGACGTCTGCTTTCATACGATAGTCATTCACTTCATCTATCATTTCTTTCACGTGTTGAAGCCGAGACGAAACTTCCGATAATCTTTCGGATAAAACGCTTTCGTTTCCACCTGTCGATCAATTCAGTCATTTATAAAAATCATCAGGACCTTGGAAAGGTTAACAACGAGACACTCTACCTCCGATTCCGTATTTAGCCTCCTTTTCCAAAGCCTCGACGCTTGCTTGCACTTCTCTTAATTTATCTTCGAAATCTGCGTCGTCTATGACCGTCGGACTGTTTGCAATGTCGTCTAATAATTTTTCAAGTTCTCGAAGTTTGACGCGATGGGCATTAGCTGCATCTTGGACCAGGTTATAGCAAGGCTCACAATTTAGACAACCTCTTTGACGGTCGTATTTGTTTTCCTTACACCGATCGCAACGTCTACCCTCAACGTTTTCGAGACACTGATAAAAATTCGAATGTTTTTAATTGTAAATTTAAAGCAGACGACTATTATTTAAATTTGGAATATTACTCACCGGACATTGACCCGAAGTATCACATTGTAGGTCGCTACTTCCAATTAAATCACAATCGCAAGGTTTGCACCCTTCTTCGGAAAATCCATAATGATACGGAGCGCACATATCGCACCTCTTTCCGACGATTCCTTCGCGACACATGCATTGCCCGGTTGTTATGTCACACGTTTTGTTTATTGCTCCGATGGGATCGCAAGAACAGGATTCGCAACCCTACGATTGATTAAAAATCAATTGATTGTGCAATCTAATAACAACAAAACTAAAAAAAAAAAAAAATGTCTTTTTCTTACTTCTCCACTGACGATGTTGAAATAACCATCTTCGCAAACGTCACAATTAACCCCCTGAACGTGAGGTTTACAATGACATTGTCCGGTCAATTGATCGCACAATGGCGGACCGCCGTCCGTTTCCATCGTACCTGCTCTGTAGCACTGACACATTTTACAATCGCCTTTTGGAATGGCTAAGGCATCTCCGTAAAAACCTTAAAAAACAAAACTATTGTACGTGATTGTAAAATGTAAATTAACGACGCATGTTTTATTTATTTACCAGGTAAACATTGGTCACACTGCGGACCCCCCGTGTTGTAAATGCATTTAAGACATTCTCCCGTTGTTCTGTTACAGTTTCCTACAGCGTTAGGATCGACGTTCGTATTACAATCACACGGTTGACATTTTTGAGCCTCTCCGAATTTTCCATTAGGATCTCCAAAATATCCGTCACTAAAAAACAATTTTTTTTTTTTTTTAAATTATAATATCAAAAAAAGTTATTACGACGTTTCTTCAATTACCTGCACAGGTCGCATCTGGGCCCACCGTAACCGAGAGGACACTCCAAGCAAACGATATTATCTTCACCCGGACCTATTTGAATGCAAGCTCCTTTGTTCGGACAGGGACACGGTTTACAATCATCAGCAGTTCCTTCCAAAGAATTACCGTAAAATCCTCTGGCACATAATTCGCAGTTTTCACCTTCGGTATTGTGCTGACAAATACATCTTCCTTAAAATTTTACATTAAATTTTACTCACACAATCTTGCGAATAATAAATAAAACGTACAAAAAAAAAATAATAATAATAATCAAACAAACCTGTATTTTCCTCGCAGCTATCAGCGTGACCGTTACAATTACAAGGAACGCATCGAGCAAAGGGTCCTCCGTTGGGGGGTTCATGCCTGTATTTATGAGCGCAACTTTCACAAAACTGTCCTATGTAACCCGAGGGACACGTGCAGGTTTCTATCCAATTCGCGGGTTGTCCCGCAGCTCCTCGTCTGGCTGTTTTTAATTTAACTTCGTCTAAAAATCCAACTCCCTGAGGAAAATATGTTCCCCTAATTTTCACGGCAGTTAAATTTGCCAAGACGGACATGAAATCTCGCGAAGACAACCTGGGTTGCCATCCGTGATCGGAATGTTCGTGCAAACGAAATTTATAATTTTGCACTTGGGCGGACGGAAGAGGATTGTTTTGACCGAATATCGGTTGGCTAATTGACAAACCCGCGCCTTGTAACATGACGTCTTCGACCGTCGGAGCAGCGTTCGTTTCTCCAATCCTAAGTTTGAATTCCAAATCCTGATTATAACTCGCTCTTTGATCGCCTAAAAATTTTTGCGGAGCCAGAAAATAAATTGGCTCATGACCTTGAGATTGCACGCCGATGGTTTGAGAAATTCCATTGTAACTGACTGGAGCCGGATGTTTCGAATAATCTGCAGCCGACCATTTTTCATTGCTTCTAGCGAATGAACTTTCGATTACGACTTTTGAATATCCCGACGTGGATTTACAAACGGACGATTGTCCGTAGCAGAAACAAGGCGTGCATCCGTATTCATTTTCAACATCCAAATTGAAAAATCCCGGTTTACACTCTTGACACCTTTTCCCTTCGACGTTTTCCTTACAGAGACACGTTCCGGTCGAGGGATCACAATGTGGTTCGTTTCGTAAACTTCCTCCGACGACGCATCCGCAAGGTTTACATCCTTCGGGTCCGAAATCGTAAAAATTCCGTTCGCAACGATCGCATTTCTCACCGGTGACACCAGGTTTACACTGACATTTACCCTCTTTGTTGCATTGTCTGCTTCTTGACCCTTAAAAAAAACCCAACAAAAATTTATTTCAACGATCAAAAACGTTGATTGAGAATTCGAATTAATTTTTTTGACTTACCGATTTCATTACAATTACACGCAACGCAATGACCACCTTCTTGCTGAAAGTAATTTTCTTTACATCTTTCACAATTGGGACCATCTCTGAATCCCACGCAATCAATGCAATGACCACCGTGACCGGTTTGTTCGTACAGCTCTTTATCAAAATAACAGCGATTTGAATAACCGTTGCAATTGCAAGCTACAAACAAAAAAAAAAAAAAATTACCGTCAGCCATCGACGTAACTTTTAGACTTACTGACCGCCATTAAGCATTTCAAATACCTCGACATTCGTGAGCATCAGTTTTGGTAGCTCTGCTCCAAGGTGCATCATTATAAAAGGGTAAACATTCATTGCAATCCGGTCCGGCTGTGTTATGTTCGCACCTACAACGTCTTTCCCATCCGTTTCCGACCAAGGGGCATTCGAACGCATGACCGTTACATTTACACCTCGCTCCGACAGCCAAATCCATGACGGCATAAAAATACGATTTTAAAACTACGGGATCTTTCCATAATTCATCTCCGAACGTGTTCAAACGATCGAACGTTATCCTTATATCCGTGGCCGTGACCCATTCTTGCAATTCTGGACTGTTATCGAAATTATATGCTGACGGCCTACCCTCCAACGTTGAAAATGGCACGCTACCTCCCGTTAAAGGCGTCATGTCGGAATATTCAGAAGTGCAAAATGCTCTCGTTTCATCTCCTCTCCTTGCAAAAACCTGCTGCTGAAGACCGTACGTATCTCTACACGTTGCACTGAAACAATAACAAAAAACATTGTATTTATCATCATCATCATCATCATCGTAGTTAAAAAAAAAACATTTAAAAATAGGCGTATTTTAATTCTAGAAAACTTTTTAAATTGGTTCCACCCTCGCATACATCAAATTTTACTTTACAAAAAAATGGTGCCACGTTGCCAATTTAATTTAGCACTCTTTCTTCTTTTTATTACAGGATTCTTTATTTAATATTTTCTTCATCATCATCATCATCTTCTTCTTCTTCCATTATTTATATATATATATATATTTTTTTTTAAATTTTGTTGCAAGTCGACAAACCTGAAATACTGATAAGGAATCCATGGTCCATCATGTGTTGTTCTTTTATATATGACAAAACTTTCCGGTCTTGGCGATTGGAAAAGAAGTCGAACATAAGTTATATCATATGCTTTAACTGAAAACAAAATAATAATAATAATAATAATAATAATTGTGGGTTGAAAATTAAGAAGAAGAAAAAAAAAGTTTAAAGAATCAATGTGTGTGTGTGTGTGTGTGTGTGTATGATAAGTTGTATTGATTAACGATTCAACATGAGTCTCATGTTAATTTTCAACTCTTGTGTTGAAAAATCATTAAAAAGTTATTTTTAAATATTTATTATTATTATTATTTCAAACCGTTTAAAATTAAAATCTTTTTAAAAACATTCTTTCCCCCCTCCCCCCCTCTCTCTCTCTCTCTTTTAAAGAAATAATTATTTAAATTTTCTTACGTAAATGTAATGTTAAATTAACTTGATTCGGATATTGAATTCCTTCGAGCATTGTTTCCGATTGCCACCATGTTTGATTTCTTTCGTTATTGAAATCCGTTAAATATTCCGGGGGATGCGATTCTCCCTCTTGACTTCCGGGAGGAAAACAAAAACCGCAATATTTTTGACTTGATTCCGTTTGTATGCAATAATTTGTAGGTCCGTTCATACCGCATGTGTTTGTTGCTTCGACTAATACATTAAATGCAGCATTACCAAATTCTGGAACGCATCTCTGTGAAAAAAAACAATTTTATTTTTTTAATAATAATAATAATAATAATAATAATAATAATAATAATAATAATGATATTATTTTACTTATATACAAGGTCACTCACTCACTCTTTTCAATTGTGAGGAAACTGACTAATTTAGCTGATTATAATAAAAAAAATTTCAAGTGGGAGTCAAACGCAAACTAATTTTCGCGTCTAAAAACTCTTCTCATTTTTTTTTTCTGTCGTATTAAAATGCTGTTGTATAATTTTTGTGGGTAGATAACAATTTCATTACAAAAAAAAAATTTTTTATTAATGATGGTTTATTTAACGACTAATTTCTTTTCTTATTGTTAAACGAGTGATGTGTTGTGTACATAACTAATAAAAAATTATTAATAAAAATATATATATGTCATCGTAAACTTTGATTACGATTATGATTGTGTAAAATTTTACATTCTTGTTCGAGAGTTCACAAAACCCTTTAAACTTTATCAAATTCAATTGTTTGTTCGAATACCACACAAAAAAAATAATCACATAATCTGGTACAAACTAAATACAATGATGAGAATAATGATGATGATAATACATAGATTTATATTCAAAGTAAAAAAGTTTTATGTTTCGAGATGGCAAAGAAGAATAATTTCCATTACACTCGATAGAAAAATGATATTATTATTATTATTCAAGTATGAAAATTGATTTTCATCATTTTTGTAACCTTTGAACAATAATAAACTAACAAAATAACTAAAAATTGTAAAAATATATCCAAAAATTTACTTTTTCAACAAAAAAAAAACAAACAAACTTTAATGAAGTGTGAATGTACAAACAGAGTATTTGGTTTTTTCAAAATATTTTTTTAAATACTAAACATTTTCTACAAATGGTTAGTTAAAAATCAAAGCAACCAAAAGGGAATAATAATAATAATAATAATAATAACAAAAAGAAAAGAAAAAGGGAAAACAAAAAAAAAATTCTTAAATCATTGTGGGTGGCCTATGGGACGAGTTCGTTGGTACCTAATCGAATACGCTTGCGCGGTCAAACAAACAACTCAAAAATTTTTACAACAATAAAAATAACTTTTCTTTTTTTTTTTTTTTTTTTTTTTTTTTTTAGAATTTTAACTTTTGTTCGATTTCAAAAGAAAAAAGAAAAAATAAAAGAAAAGAAAAAAAACAAAATCAAACAATCCCCCTTATATGAAAACAATAACGTTTGTCTCTATTGCCACGCTAAATCCGCCATTTTTACATGATAAAATTCAAACGTTTTATTACATATAAAAAAAAACGATAAAATTATTATTATTATTATTCATTAAGATAAATAAAATATATAAATGATTGACGTAATATAAAAGGAAACATCGAAATTCATTCATTCATAATAATAATAATAATAATGATAATTTTATATATATATATATATTTAATAGGAAACGAAACACGCGAGTATTCGAATAAATAATTAAAAAAAAAAAAATTAAAAAATTTTCTGTTAATTTTATTCAAACGACGACCGCCATTTTTATTATTTTTAACGACATAACAAAATACTATAAGGGAAGATGTTAAATAAAATTTAATTAATTTGAAATTATATATGTGTATACGTACCTGTGCCTTTCCCGTGTGATCATAACAAGGTATCGTTGTGTTATGTTGACCCGAAACAAAACCCAAACATAATAAAATAAACAAAAAAGAACAAGCGTAAAACGCGAACATGGCGAACGCTCGAAATTAATTTTAAAAATGGATTATTTTCGAATAATGAAATATATATATATAAAAACATCGAATTGTGATCATTAATTTTATGAAAAACATAAAAACATAAAACAAAATCTCTTTTTTTTTTTTTTTTTTTTTTTTTTTTTTTTTTTACCCGCAACACATTAAAACACTGTCTAAACAAAATAAACTAAATACATGTAACGACGGAATGAATGAATAACATAAAAAAAAAAAAAAAAAAAAGAATTCTTCTCTTAAAGAGAGCCTAAAATGCAGGGCGCATGTGTCACCGATAACAGTCAGGAAACTGAAAAAAAGAATGCGAGAGAAAGAAATAGAGAAAGAAAGAGAGAGAGAGAGAGAGAGAGAGGCAGAGAGTAAAGGCGACAAGTTTTATTTTTAAAAAAAAAAAAGTGAGAAAGATAATATAATTAGTGTGTGAATGAGAGAGAGAGAGAGAGAAAGATATATGAAACCTCGCTCGCAGCGTGAGAGTCCCTATAGCTTTCTTCTTATATTCACAACCAACCTACTTATTATCTTCGCGTACCTTCCTTTTCATACACAACAACTATTCAACAGTGCCGAAATAAAGTTTTTTAACATTATTTTTTTCAATAAATTATTATTATTATTATTATGCGACACGACACATTGATTATTATTATTATTATTAAATTTTTTATTCCTGCTGTCTGCTGTTGTACTATTTATTTTTTTTTTTTTTTAAACAAACACGTAAACTTGGAATCAAAATGGTGGAAAAAAATATGAGTTGAAAATATTTTTGCTGTTTTGTTTTCTTGTTTGTACTTCTGACGTTTTTTTGCTGTCGTTTTATTTTGCTGTTGATTTATTTTTTTTTAAAAGAAAACAAATTTAAAGTCTATATTTTTAAATAAATAAATAAATAATTGATTATAAACATAAAAACAAAAAAAAAACAAACCGAACCGACTTGATGACGACGACCACGATGACGTCGATGACGACAGCAAAAATAAAAATGGCGGCGATACGATTAAATATTATGTCTTTGACTCGTTTATTATCATTATTAATGGAGTAATTAAAAAAAAGCAGACGAAAAATTATTCATAAATTAAGGAATGTAAAAAAAAAAAAAAAAAAACGACGACCACGCACAACAGAAATATTTTTTTTGTATTCCCACGGGATAAACGCATTTAAAAAATTTTTTTTTTAAAAAGCAAACGTCGTCTGCTATTGTTTTATTTATTAAGGTACGATAATGCAAAACAAAACAACAAAACCCAACCCGAAAATTTTTAATTTTTAACCATATTAAGAAATCGAATTGAGGTTTGTCTGTTTGTTTGTTGCACGTCAACAAACGATGAAGTAATTATTATTATTATTATTTTTAAAAAACATTAATAATAATTGTCTTTGGCGTAAATAAGAAAACAGGATGATTTATCATCATCGTACCTGAATATAAGTTAAAAAAGGTAATGCCGTAAAATGTCGTCATGTTGCCGTTTATGGTTACGTCAAATCGAAATTTTCGGACTCGTTTTCCTCCCTTTCCCCCTTCCCCTCCTCTCCCTCCCTCCCACCCCCCGTAAAATTTTACGTTTAAATAAAAAAAAAAACATTTAACCGTAAAAAATTTTTAAATTTTTACAATTTAACAGGTGAATAATTGATATATATATATATAAGAAAAAAAAATTGTAAACCGGAAACGGAAGTTATTGTTTTTATCGTACGAGCAGGTGTACGAATAAATTTTTTTTTTTTCTCTCTTTCTTTATCCCCCAAAACTTAAATAAAATTTAAAAAAATTTTTTTTTTCTATTCATTATACTTTTTTTTTTTACATTCATTCTGTTTTTCATTCATTCATTCATTCATTCGTTCAAAAAAAAAAAAATTTCAAATTCGAATGTTTTGTTTCGAAAATTATGACGTCATCAACTCGTTTCGTCAATTGAAAAAAATTGTAAAAATTTTCTCCAGGTTTTTCCAGGTTTCGAAAAAAAAAAAAAAAAAAAAAATACACGCACACACAGACATTTTTAAAAATTGAAAAAAATTTTTTTTTTTTATTTTTATATAAACAATAATAATAATAATAATAAAAGTTTATAACTTTGGTTACATCTTTGGTTTTAAAAAAAAAAAAAAAAAAAAAAATCTGATTTACAATATACATATAAAAAAAAATTTTTTTAATTACTAATAAGACTTTAGGTGAGAGAGAGAGAGAGATAGAGAGAGACAATGTTCGAGAAAGAGAGAGACAATGTGTGTGTGAGAGAGAGAGAGAGAGATGCGATAAATAATTTAAAAAAAAAAAAAAGAAAAGTCATTCGAGAATAGGAAACGAACACAATTTTTTTTTTTTTTTTTTTAATTTGCGTTTGAGACTCGGAAACGGGAAAATCCCGTTAAATAATAATAGTAATAATAATAATGATAATAATAATGATAATGATAATAATAATATTTTCACCCGAGACAAAAATATTAAAAAAAAAATAAAAAGAAAATTTTATAACACTTTTAACCGTCTTTTGCATTTACTTCCCGTTTTTCTTTTTCTTTTTCTTTTTTTTTAAATTAACAAATCGATACTTACAACTTTTTTCTACTTTTGTTGTATTCGAAAAAAACAAAAAAAAAAATCACAAACGCAAATTTAACACAAATTTAAACTTAAAAGAAAAAAAAAATTTTCCAAAAAAAAAAAAAAAAAAAAATGAAAAAAAGAAAATTCTTTTCTTTTTCAGTCTCCAACTCTAATTAAAAAAAAAAATATTTAATATTAAAAAAAAAAAAAAAATACGAAAAAGGTGACATTTTTATTTTCATTATTATTATTATTATTACAAATTACACGTTGTGGGGGGGGGGGGGTAGGGAGGGGGCGGGCCGGGTCGTTATTACAAAATACAATTTATACAACGATTCGCAGGGAACGAAGGTATGTAAAAGCGGGGCGAAGGTTTCGAGGAACCCTTATACAATTTTTACAAACATTTGAAAAAAGAAAGAAAGAAAATTTTTTTCTCTCATTTTCCTCCAGGTTTTCCTCTCCTCGACCATCATTCGAAAGACATCAAATTGACCGGCAAAGGTTTTTCCTCTACGCCAGCCGAGATCCTCGTTAATTGTTTACACCATTGAAAAGCCGTCGATTTATTACCGGAACGAAATTTATAAACGTTCCCTGGAACAAAAATCAACAAACCCATCATCATCATCATCATCATCGTCTCTCGACCTTTGACATTGAAAAAAGTTTATAATTACCCCGCTGAAGATCGGCTATTTGAAAAAGATCCGGTTGCAGTGGATTTTCCGTCGGGCAAACCGTCCAACCGGATATGGCCATCATTTTACACGGTTCCTTTTTGAAATCGTGTCTTTCCGTTCCTTTGAATCCTTTGGGTGAGAAAAAAACGAGCGACGAACCCCACAGCTGGACCCAATACCTTTGCCATGACGTCACACCCGGTTTCTTACCATCTTTGAGTATCGTTTTCCTCCTCAGGCATCCTTGCATGAGACAATCGTTTGATAATTCGTCGCTCAACTCGTCCGAATTTATCGTTAACGTGGAACTAGAAAATACCGATGAAATCGATTTTAACCACGACCGTTCGTCCCCTTACTTATTATTTAAATCTCTAC
Organism: Pediculus humanus corporis; assembly: GCF_000006295.1. NCBI lineage: Eukaryota > Metazoa > Arthropoda > Insecta > Psocodea > Pediculidae > Pediculus > Pediculus humanus. The sequence continues at coordinate 186,313 of NW_002987837.1, read as the reverse complement.
CCGATGAACAAGTTTCGAAGAGAGAGAAAGAGAGAGAGAGAGAGAGAGAGGAAAAGAGTGACAACCACAAAAAAAAATTAAGCAACACGTACCCTCCTCCTCCTACTCCTACTCCACCGCCTCCGCCTCTACCGGAAACGAAATTTCTTCCATCTTTCGACATTTTATAATCGGATATTTTATTTCTATCCGAATTATTTGTTTTGTCCCACCCATCTCCGCCATTTTTTATCATCGAATCGTTCAGTCTTAAATTCGTGCACTGTTGTTGTTCTTCTAAAACTGAATCGTCTAAAAGGTGCCGTGGAATTGTATACATGCGATCTTGTTCGCAGGGAGTCACCTGAACGCATTTGTTGAAAATGCTAAAGCAAATAATTTCAAAAAAAAACAAAAATAATAATAATAATAATAAAATAAAAAATAAAAATTTCCATGCAATCCAACTTTTTTTTCTTTTTAAAAATTCGCATTAGCTAATTTACAATGCATTTAAAAAACTCACGACCGTTTGTTTGTTTGTTTGCTCTTTTTTGTAATTACACAACAACAAACAAACAAACGCAACCCAACGCAAAAGAAAGAAATTAATAGGCGAAAGTGAAAACCTGGCGCTCAGGTGAATTTTCTTTTTGTTTTTTTCGGGGTCACTCACCATCATCATCACCTTACGACCGATCATTAACCGATTCGTGGTACCTCCTAAAAATTCTCATGTTATAATTTTTCTATAACCCCGATCGTTTGTTTATTTTCACCACCCTCTACCGACGATAATGATAACGTTTGTACCACGTCAAAAACAACAATCGCATTCGCCGAAGAATAAAAAAAAAAAAAAATGGGCTACGCCTTTCATTGTTTGCAAAAAATTTGTTTGTAATTTTGTACCCGAGTACCCAACGACAAAAAAAAGAAAAACGAGTTTTCATGCATTAACAACATGCTAGCAGCAAACAAGTGCATCCTATTATTATTTATTTAAAATAAAAGCGTGGTTGGGGTGTGCGTTTGCATCAGCAGCAGCAACAGCAGCAGCAGCAGAAACTACGGTCACCTCGTTTTTGAAAAAACTACAAAGCTAAAATCCAATTTGTAAAGAAAGAAAAGAGAAGGACGGGTCGGGTCGGGGGCGGTGGTCAAAGAGGGGGGAGGGTCAGGGGGTGGTCAAAGGCTCAAATAATCTATCGAGCACTCACCCCATGGCTCCGTGGGATCGACTTTGATGACAGCCGCCCAACATGTGATTATATAAATTACGTGGAAGGCTTGTACTACGAAATCTATGAAAGAACACAAAAATACAACAACCGATCAATCAATCAATCAATCAATCAATCAATCAATTTTCTCACTTTTTTAGTTTCACGGTGTGACGCACACACGCACACACGCACGCGAACACGCACTCAAAGCGACGGTTAAAATTCATTTAAAAAAAAAAACAAAAACTCACTTCGTTCCGAGACTCCGACATTTTCTATGACCCGGTACGAATTTGTTACCGTTGGTTAAAGCGGCTTGAAGTCTTAGGGAACCTGAACTGAGACCACCTTTGGCCGGCGACAGGTTTAGAGATGCAACCGTTTCGCTCACGGATTCTTTAGAACTCGAAGAACTCGGCGCCGACGACGGAGGTTCCAATCTGAGAGACAATCTGAAACAAAAAATAACACGTACATGCTTGAATTTAAACACGGCCCTGAGAGAGAGAGAGAAAGAGAAAGAGAGATAGAAAGAGGGAGAGGGAGAGAGAGATAGAGAGAGAGAGAGAGAGAGAGAGAGAGAGAGAGAGAGAGAGAGAGAGAGAAGGAATCCGACTAATTCTTCCTGTCGTAACGGATAAAACAAAAAAATGATTTTGTATTGTTGTGTGCTGTCGTATCATCATCAAGTTCGTTACGTGGGCGAGACAAACAGGAAAAAGACGAAAAACCAAACTCACTTGTACTGATCGTCCTCGACGAATTTCTGTAGTTCTTCGATATATCGAATCGAATTCAAATACCGTTGAACGTGTGGTATCGGATTCAAATGATTGTAATTCGATTCTTGAAAATTCGATATGACTCTCAAAACGTTGTTCATTTTGATTCGTCGTTGTTCGGATTCTAGGCCGCCGGATTGAGGATGCGCCATGTCGATGTACACGAGATCGGTTAGAAATAAACCTTTTTAAAAAAAAAAGGAAAACAACATTAATAATAATGATGACGACGTACCCCCAAAAAAAAAAATCGTTTTTTTTTGGTACGTACCCAAATAAGGAATGCAAGGAAGTTTAAGCGAATCCAAATGTTCCCGAAGGTTTTGCCAATTGTTGGCATCTGCAAATACGTCAAGCAATTTATCAAACGATTGCTTATCCTTTTTCGATATGTGACTCCATGTTTTGCTCAACCTGAAAATACAAAAACAAAAAAAAAACATTTTTTTTTTCATTAGTCATTCCCTATCATTCATCATGAGTGATTTCCTTGCTGACTTAAAGGAGAGAAGAAAATGAGAGAAAGAAAGAGAGGGAGGGAGAGAGAGAGAGAGAGAAAGAACGTCGATAACGAACTCGCTATAAAAAAAAAAAAAAAAACGTACGATTACGATTACGTTTAAGCACGTGATTAAAAATTACAATCATTATTATTATTTTTTTTTTTAATAACTTTTAAATGTAACTTTCGAGAGAGAGAGGCAGAGAGAGAGAGAGAGAGAGGGGGGGGGGTAAAAAAAACAATTCGTAAAAGTATCATTAAAAACCGTTAACGAGTTCGATTTTTTATAATTTTATTACATTTTCAATGCATTTCACTTAGAGTAGAAATTAAGAGAATAAAAACAAACAGACAAACAAACAAACAAACGCAGAGGTCTCCACCTTTGCAAAAAAAAAAAAAAAAAAAAAAAAAAAAAACATTTCAAATTAAGTTTTAACGTTTTTTTTTTTTCTTTCTCTTTCCTTTCACCTTCTTCTCTTAAAGGTAATTAACGAACGACAGTAATTGTTTTGTCATCGTAAGTAACCACTTTTCTTAAAACATCCAAGGAATCCTAACCTGTATATGGACGCACATTGAAGAGCGGACAATATCGCGAATAGCGAATGAAGATTGTTCAACTCGTAGAGTTTTTTAGCAATTTTTATAAAGTGAACGAGTACTTCCGTTCTCCGTTTGAGAGCGGACGCGTTCAACACTTCTTGAACCGTCCAAAAGCTAATGTGATTGAATCGTCGGGTGAAAGCGACGACGTTCGGTGCGACGACGAGTTTGTTCTTCTTATTCCAACCGCATCCCTGTAATTCTTCCAAAGTTATGCCTCTGAACGCGGGAAGATCGAGGAGCGTTATTTGAGTGGCAAAGTCTTCGGGTGACACGCGAAGAATGTCCGTGACGATGAGATCGTACGAATCGATTCCCAGTGCTGACGTCGGAAGACTCTGAGATTTGCTACGAGAAGGAACTGGAGACCTGAAAAACCGACGAAATATAATAATGATGATAATAATAATAATAATATTACGATGCTTTCGTTTTGTATTTACTTTTCGTCGTCGAAATTAACTTTCGAATAACCGCAGAAAACGGCCGGAGCCGAGATTTTCTTCCGATTTTCACCAGATTGAAAATTCGAACCGTTTTCGCCATTTCTAAATGAATGTCTCGTTACGATGTTTTTAGCCGCGTGAAAAGCGTTTCCTTTTTCCGGTGATTTTTCCACCGTTTTGTTGAATCCTTTCTTTTTGACGTAAGCATCTTCGGGTAATTGGAGTTCCAATCGGAGTTCGGAACAATCCCCGTTTTGATATGTTTTCTCTACGGCTCTGTAAGCCGACAAACTGTCACAAGAGACGTCCTGTGGCATTTCAGCATAGTGCATTCTGTCTTGAAGGCAACCTACGCGGTGACAATTCACCGCCGCCGCCGCCGCCGCTGCCGCTGCCGCACTCTCGTACCTTTCTGGCACTCACGAAAGTAACCGTCATGAAAGAGCCATATCTACCTGAAAATAAAACAAAAAAAAAAATTACAAAAATATTAAAACCATATATTACCGTTTCTTTTCGAAAGTGAAAAAAAAAAAAAAAAAACTTTATTCTCATCTTTGTTCTCCGTTTATTCTGATCGTAATCAACGCGAAAACTTTTTTTTTTTTTTTTCACTTTCTATGTCTTCATTTTCCAAACTGGGTGATTTCCCACGACGTCGACGACGACTACCTCGTCGTCGTGTTTAATTACCCGACACAAACAAAAACGGTCAAAAAATACCTTTACATCCACGTGACCACAAACAAACAAACAAACAAAAACAAACCATCGTGATTTTCGACGAAAATCATCGTCGACTTGTTTACACGGTTCACTAAAAAAAAAAAAACAAAAATCCTGACAATCGATTTGACGGCAGGTGGTTTTTAACCAGGTGCATCCGAATCTATATTAAACAAACATCACGTGACATGAATTTTCGAAAATACGACGTTTCGTTTCGTTTCCTTTACATCATAATCATCATCATCGTTATTAATGTTGCAAATCCCACATTTTTATTTTTTTCTCGAAAATAAAACATAAACCATTAGAAAAAAAAAAACCGGAAACAAAACCTTCGCAAATTACCAATTAAATAAAAACAAAAACAAAAAAAGGAAATGACCCAATTTTTTTTTTTTACGACAAACTCGTGTGGGCACACGAGAAACTCACGTGTCGTCCAACGCACATGATTGACATAAATGAAAGAACGCATTCGGGTGGTACAGAAAAAAAAGGCCAATTAACGCAAAAAGAAAAGTCGTTTTTACTAAACATATCCTCGGGGGGAGGGGAGGGGGCTTGTGGGGTCGATCGAGTTTACCCATTAAACCGGTCGTGATTAACATCAATGAATCGAACTCGATTTACGATATACACAATATCAGGTACGACGACTCCCAAATGACGACATTTTCAAATCCTAACAAAAACAACAACAACAACAACAATAACAACAACGACAACAACAACAACAAACTCTCCATATTAAGACCATTTTAAAATATTACAAGAATTAAAATACCTTTCCGTTTTTTTTTTTTTTTTTTTCCACAAATATGGCGAAATAATTTTGACAAAAAATATTAAATATAATTTTTTTTTTTTTTTTTTCAAAAGTTGCCGGACGTGGATTGTTGGTAATCCGTAAAGTAAGACTTCAATTTAACGCTTTGTCCAGTGACCGAAATTAATTCTAAAAAAAGAAAGAAAAACTAACGTGAACTTGAAATTATGTTAAGTAACTTCTTCCATTGCCATACGTCTTGACTTAAGCGTACCTGAAATTAAACTTTTTTTTAAACCGTCGTATGGTATAGTACCTTACGCAATACGCAAGCGTAACCAACGCAACCGTACGACGTCATTACTCTTCGTGAATGTGTACAGAATGCAACCGAAAAATTGCTTCCGCGAGAGTTTAAATTAATTAATCTAACTATAAGAAAATCATTTCCAACGTTTTCGTGCCATTTTTTTTTTTTTTTTAATTTTCTCATTGCCGCAGATTGAAAAGAAAAAGAGAGAGGAAGAAAGAGGAAGAAAGAGAGAGAGAGAGGGAAAACACGAGTTAATAGCCTATAGGCCAAAGGACTTTGACTGTGTAAACCATTCGAAAAAATTAATAACATTCTCTCTCTCTCTCTCTCTCTCTACATTAATAAAATTCGTTTAAATAATAATAATAATAATAATAATAATAATAATAATAATAATAATGTTTTTTTCTTTTTCTATTTAATTAAAAATATATTAATTCATTAATTAAAACATGACGATGATGATGATGATACGTACGCGTTTTCTCTCGCTGTAAATAAATTAATTTTACCGACGGGTACCTGCAGGTACCAGGAAAATAAAAAAAAAATTGGCAAAATTTACATTAGCCGATGAGAAAAGGAGTAGAAAATGAATAATTACTACTACCACCACGTTCGAAAAATTCTACGATAAAAAAAAAATAAATTTTTATTTTTTTCATCTTATCCGATATCTCCTGCCACGTCTCCCTTTCTCCCTCTCTCTCTCTCTCTCTTTCGCTTTCCTTTCCCCCACGAAAACCCATTTCCTTTTCCGTTTAATTGTAAAAGTTATTTTTACCATCGTAATTATCATCCGTTCCTTGACGTTTCGAACGTTTTCGTTTAAAATTTAACCGACGGTGATGATGATGATGATCCACCTTTTGCGTTTTTTTTTTAACAAAGCTAAATAACGTTTCTCGTTCACGCCCCAGAACGCCATAAGTCGAACGCCGCCCTTTCACAACGTTTGCGAACGGATACGAATTTATTATCATCGCACCACAAAAATTCGTTACGAATAAATAAAAATAAAAATTTTTTTTTTGCTTTCATTGCCAAGTTCAACAACTATCGATTTAAAAAAAAAAATTTTTTTTTTTGCTAGCAGAAGAAACGAATTTTGTCGTTATGGGCGTGTGAAGGTTACGAAAATGACGACGACGACGACAGACAGGAAAACTTTTTTCCTTTTCTTCTATTTTCCTCATTCATACGTCATCAAAAAATGTAATTCGACCGAGTGGAAAAATTTTACATCGACCAAAAATCTTTTCGAACAAAAACAAATAATAATAATAATAATAATAATTACGTGAGCATTCAAATATGAATTTTCTCATTATTTTCTTTCACCGGATCGATAATCGATACATCGTTCGATCAATTAAAAAACTCTTCGATCGATCGATCGATTAATCGCTTTAATTTTTTTTTTTTTTTTACGCATTCATTTACGGCAATGTGCGTGTGCGTGTTTTATCGCAATTTCTCTCTCTCTCTCTCTCTCTTTCTCTCACTCTTTCTCACTCACTCATGACGTTTTCGACGTATTTAAACTTGAAAAAAAAATTTTCTCGTTACGTAAAAAAAAAAAAAATGAGAAAACGCCTACGCAAAAGAATTGAAAAAAAAAAAAAAAAAAGGAAAAAAATAACATTTATGTGACGTCGTCGTCGTGAATGAATTTCAACTTGGAAAATTCTGGAAAAATTAAATTTTGTGTTTTTATGACGTGACGTAAAAACGTTAGGGAAAAGACGTTTCGACGAAAATAAAATTTTTTTTTTTATTATTAAAATAAGAGAGAAAGTTTCGACATTAAACGACGAACAATTTTCATTTTCGTTTTCGTTTTTTCTTACGATCGTATCGCAACCGAAAAAAAATTGACCCATTTTTTTTTTTTTTTTTTTTTTATAACAAAAAAGAAAATTTCGATTAAATTAATAATAATAATAATAATAATGATAATAATAATTATGATAGAAAATGAATTTTCTCTCGATTCGAAAAATTTTAAAAAAAAAAAACTTTTTATTACGTGTGATTCAAAAGTCAAAAAAATAAAAATAAACGAATGAAAAAATTCCAAAAGTTTTCCAAATTCGAAAAATTTATCCCGTGGGAAAAAGTGGGGGGGGGGAAATTTGTGAGGTCTCTCCCCCCCCCACTCACACACACCGAAAAAATTTTTATGTCACAAAAACGTACGTACGAAAAGAATTCTTCGCAAATTTTTCATTCAAGCGTGAAAATTTTTTTTTTTTCCTTTTATCTTTTTCAACCGAACCAAAGGAAAAAGAAAAAAAAAATCATTGATAATAATAATAATAATAAAATTTTTTCACTACAAGGATATAGGGGGGAAGGCGGGGGACGACTACGACAAAATTTTAAATTTCCCATTTAAAAAAAAAAAAAACGGTTTCGTGTAAAACATTGAAAAAAACAAAAAAATTTTTTTACGATCGCGTGCTTTCCCACCCCTCCCTCCCTCCCTCCCCTCCGCATTTATTTTTCCGACCTTGAATAAAACCAAAGAAAAACTCAATCGATGCAACCGAAAAAAAAAAAAAAAAAAAAAAAAAAAAAGAAAAACAATAAAAATTACAGTAAATTCTTTTGCCAAGAATAAAATAAAATTTAAAAGAAAACAAACGACAAACGAGGCGTGCATCACGAACTCTCAACACACACGCGCACTCGTTCACATTAAACATAATTTAATATTGTTAATTTTTTCTCTTTCGTTTCCCCTCTCTCTCCCCCCTAAAAAAAAACCAATACACTTTTCTCTCTTCCTTCTTCCCCCCTTAAAAAAAACTACCTTTTCTTTCTCTCTCTCTCTCTATCTATCCATTTTTTCTAGAACAAATCTTTTAATTTTAGTAACAAAGAAACATAATCTCGTGTGTCGATGCTCTAACAAAAAAAGAGAGAAAAACGATTTCGTTTCGTTCACGTGAGTTTTCGTAAAGTAATATCGTCTGCTTAACAAAGTCTTATTAATAAACCTTGAAGTCTAATAAAAAACGTGCGAGAGAGAGAGAGAGAGAGAGAGATAGAGAGAAACATTAAAAAGCTTAAAGATCAAACAATAAATTAAATTTTTCAAACGGTTTCTTTCATTTTCTTTTAATAAAACAACAATAACGACAACCGACAGCAACCAACAGCAACCAACTTTTGTTAAACATTTAAAAAACGTTTCATTTCATCTCGTAAAAAAAAAATCATAGAGTAACAAAAGCTTAAAAAAAATCACACACGAACATTAGAATAAACAAACTTCCGTTAAAAAAACAAATTAATTGAAATTTTTTTTTTTTTTCTCGCGAGAAAATACGATTTTTTCCTTTTAACAGGTGATTAAAAAAATTTGTAATACAAGAAGTAAACAATCAAATAATTAATTTGGAATGAATGAATGAATGAATGAATGAAAATTCGAATCCGAAGAATGATTTTCCACGTTCGACTGACTCCCCGTACAAAAAAAAAAAAAAAAAAAAAAAAAAATTTCGATTAACAATTTCCTCTTAAAATTTTTATAATGGATACTTCGAAATAATACTCATCGTTATCATCATCATCATCATCATCATCATCATTATTATTATTATTATTATTATTAGTTTCGTAGAAGATTTTCGTAAACCGAGTAAACGATTTTGTTTTTTCGAACATGTGCAGGTGAGTAAACACCAAACAAGATTTTTTTTTTTTTTTTTGTTAAAAACCTTTCAACAATTTTTGTAAATCAAGTTTCCGTTCCAGCTGCTTTATTATTTTAAAAGCAGACGACTACGTCTTTTTTCCTGTTCGATACTTATTATTATTATTATTATTATTATTAATTTAAAGATGGTGCGAGACTTAAACATCTGGTCCTTGTTTGAAAAAAAGGGTGAAGAAAAATAAAACCGAGGTTAATATTAATGACACGACGACCCCATACGAAAGAAGGAAACGCACGCCGCTCGAAGAGTTGGCGGTGGGGGCGGGAAAGAACCAAGAAGAAGAAGAAGAAGAAAAATTGTCCAACAGGTATCCCGAGGGTAACGCGAAAAGTTTTCGAAAACAAAAGAAAAAAAAGGAAAATTCTTCCCAAATTTTTGACCTTCTTCATATTTGATTTCCTTGAGCTAATTTTTCTTCAACGTTTTCCTTATTTCCAAAAAAAAAAAAAAAAAAATCTAAAAAAAAACTAAAATTAATTTTTTCTTTTTTTTTCTACGGCGATTTCGTAATCGACCCAAATGGAAAATGAAATGATAATAATAATAATAATAATAATAATAATAATAATAATAATAACTAATTACATTTCTTTTACGAGGCACGTTTTCATCTTATTCGTTCTTTTTAAATTTTTTAAACTACGTTCGTTCTCCAATGTTATTTAATAAGAGAAAAAAAAGAAAGGGAAAGAGATAGATAAAGAGAGAGAGAGGGAGAGAGAGAGAGAAAGAAAGTGAGAGTGAGAATTCATAATGTGAGTGTGTGCGTGCGTATGTGAGTGTTTGTATACGTGAAATTACAAAACATTTTAAACTATAAAATCTCGACTTATGCTCGAAGGGGGGGGGGGCAGGAGGGGGCGTCGGGGGAAAGAAAAATATACAAATGATGTAACGGAGTAAGAAAATAATAATAATAATAATAATAATAAAACGAGTCCGAATCGTGATACGATGATAATTCTTAGTATGGTATAAACGAATTCAAATCTCTTTAACGGTACGTATACGAAAAATTCGTGGAAGAAGACAAATAAAAAACAAAACAATAATTTCACGACAGGTGAGCAGAAACAAAAGGAAAATAATAATAATAATAATACTATTTTTATAACAAAAAAAAAATTGAAGGGGGAACGACGATGACGACGATGACGAAGAATGGGAAATGGAGTTTTTTTTTTTTTTTTTTTTTTTTTTAAATATGATTCAAACCCACCGAAAAAATAAAAAAGAAAAAAAAAAAAAGTCGTGAATCATTTTTTTAATTGCGTCTACACAAAACAATAATTCTTATTCCACGATTTTTAAATTTTAAAGGGATTCGAACGAAAAATTGGAGAAAAAAAAAAAGTAATAAAACAATCGAATTTTTTAAACGTTACTCACGGTCGTTAAATTTATCCCTGGATTCGAGATATAATAAAAATAAAAAAAAATGTCGGTTACAGGATTTACAGGATGAAAAATAAACGACAGAAATTAAAAAAAAAAAAAAAAAAAAAATTCGAAAACTGGTACTAAACTCAATGCTTTAGTATATGTTACGCATCTTAAACCGAACCTAAAAAGTAGAATTATTTTGCAAAAGCCACGACAATAAGAACAACAACTACAATAACAACACCACCCACAACAACAACAACAACAACTCCGACAACATCAACAACAACAACACCACCCACAACAGCAACAACAACAACAACACTACCACCCACAACAGCAACAACAACAACAACACTACCACCCACAACAGCAACAACAACAACAACAACAACAACAACAACAACAACTCCAACAAACATCAACAACAACAACAACAACTCTTACCCGATAGGCACGAGGGTGATTTAAAAAAAAAAAAAACTTCAATCACAAACATAATAAAATTTTTAAAAATAATTCGATAATAATAATAATAATGATTAAAATAATATTAACGAAACACGAACGAATAAGGTTAAAACTCGCACGTGTGTGTGTGTGTGTGTGTGCTTTCACGCCTGACGGGGAGGGAGGGAAAGGGTAAGAGCACATCGGAGAAAAGGAGAGGTAACGGAGAATAGGGAGTAAAAAAAAAAAAAAAAACGCTATGAAAAAACAAAATGGCACGGATGATGAACCACGATTATTATTAATTTATCCGTCGGAATAAAGTACGAAAGATGAATAACCTGAAAAAAAAATATGTTATGAAAAAGAAAAAAAATAAAAAATAAAAATTAATGCCACGTTGAGATGGGTCAAGATCATCTTTTCCCACGTTTTTTTTTTAAAATTCCGAGTCGTCGTACTCGTTTCGATTAATTACCACAACGTCTTTTAATTAATTACCTTCGAATATCGATTATCGATTCGTTCATTTCTGAAAAAAAAAAAAAAACGAAACACTGGAATCGCGAAACATTCCAGACTGTGGAAAATTAAAAAACCTTCGTCGCAACATCAATCAATCAATCAATCAATCAATCAATCATCAACCTTATTCACGGTCAAATATTTTCAATGTTTACACACGAGAAAAAATTTAATTACGTAAAAAAAAAAAAAAAAATTTTAAATAAAATCATCGACGTTTCATTGCCAAAACCGAGAGAAAAAATTTTTTTTTTTTTTTAAGTTGGCAACACTAACCCATTTTTTTTCGAAATATTTTCAAGATGAATAATATTAGTTTAAACGACAGTTTATTAAGTACCCACAAAAATTTTTCGCGTCCTCGTTATCGAAAATCGATTGGAAAATCCCAATCGATAGTTTTTCAAAAATCGATTTCTCGAAAAACGAAATCGTAACGAGATTTAAAACTCGATTCTTACCGCAGCACGTCAATAAAATAAAACACGAAATAACGGCAACAGAAATTTTTTTTTTTTTTTTTTTAGACGTTCAAGGGCAACCAAAAAAAAATTTACACGCGACGATAGAAAAAATACAACAACAACAACAATAATAATAATAATAATATTTTTTAAAAAAATGGATTAGTAAATAAATAAATAAACGTAAAAAAAAAAAAAAAAAAAAAATACGCGTTGGACTACAGTCAAGTGGGTCGATCGTCGTAAAAAATCGTTTTCCTTTTCAAACCCGTAATGAAAACCAGATTGAGTCGAGAAAATCGGGTCAGTGAAAAAAAAAAAAAAAAATTAATCAAAATTCATTTCTTCACGTAAATCGTAAATACATCGATAATAACGATAAATAATCGATACATCGATCGATCTATCGATAATTTTTAACCGATTTACGGAGAGACAAAACAATAAAAAAAAAAATAAATTTGAGAAAAATTACGTGGAATCGCAGTGACGTGAAAAAAGAAAAGTGGCACCAGTCACCGAATTACTCCATCCTTCAGTAAATATACAAAATATCGCTGGGGATTATGTGGCGTGCTTAATTTCGCATTGTTATTAACCAAAAAAAAAAAAATTATTTTATCCAATTCGTTACACTTTTCCGACGTTGGAAATTTTCTTTAAAAAAATACAACAATTTCATCTATCGAAAAATGGCGACACGTGATCACAATATCATTTTCACGAAATAATAATGACGGTGAAAAAAAAAAAAAATTAAATGTCAATATTCGATCGACCCAAACCTCAAATCACACAATTTTCTTTTATTATTTATTTAAAATTTTTGATTTTATTTTAATCGACAGAGTTTTCCGGGTTTTTTTTTATCAGAAAAATATTTATTTTTCGGCTACATGGCAAATAAAACGAGGGGCGGATATTCACAAAAAAAAAAAAAAATTAACAACAAAAATTCTTCACACACAAACCCTTTTTCAAACATCGGCATAAATATAAACGCAACGCAAACACACATACACAAAAGAGAGAGAGAGAGAGAGAGAGAGAAGAGAGAAAGAAAAAGAGAGGAGAGAAAGAGACAGAGAGAGAGAGAGAGAGAGAAAGAAAAAGAGAGGAGAGAAAGAGACAGAGAGAGAGAGAGAGAGAGAAAGAAAAAGAGAGGAGAGAAAGAGACAGAGAGAGAGAGAGAGAGAGAGAAAGAAAAAGAGAGGAGAGAAAGAGACAGAGAGAGAGAGAGAGAAAGAAAAAGAGAGGAGAGAAAGAGACAGAGAGAGAGAGAGAGAGAGAAAGAAAAAGAGAGGAGAGAAAGAGACAGAGAGAGAGAGAATTAAGTACCAAAATTTTTTTAACATTTTCCAAAATCTATTGACACTCTCACGAATTACAATTTTTCGAAAGGAAAAGTCGTTAAAATACCTTATATACGTGTCATTATCATCATCATTATTGTCATTACCACCCCGAAAAAAAAATAATAATAATAATTTTTTAACAGCGCACAAAAAAAAAGAAAAGAAAAAGAAAAAAAAGAAAATTTCGCAACCGTTAATAATAAAAAATAAATTAAAAATAATTTCGTTAAATTAACGAAAGCAAAATTAACCGTAGAAAAAAAAACAATAGCAAATTTTTCCGCTCGATTTTCCGAATAAACTTCTTATTTAAAAAAAAAAAAAAACTCTCGAGGGTTGTTTTTATTAAAACAACCAAAAAAAAAAATTGTTTAGGTTGACAAATTTTTAAGAAAAAAATACAACAAGACTAAAAGTAATTAATTTTTCCTTAAAATTTCGGAAAAACTGGAAAACTCCCTTGCACCCCCCCCGCTCTCTCTCTCTGGCACCGTACTGACAAACAAAAATTTTGACGTTCGCTTTTTTTTTCCTCCATCAATGAACTTTCTTTTTCAATTTTTCGAAAAGCCAAAAAAAAAAAAAAAAAAAAAAGAAAAAAAAAGAAAAGAAAAATCTAAGAAAAAATAAAAAATTTTCCACGATCGCGTAATAAAATTTTAGAGGAAGAGAGAGAGAGAGAAAACATTTCCGACACGACCAACAAACACTTCTAACAAAACGAAAAAATTTTTTCACTTTCTTTCTTTATTTACTTATTTTACTAATCAATATAAATATTTTCGATTGTTGGTGGTTGTTGGTTGTTGTTGTTCTCTTACACAATAAAAAAAAAAAAAAAAAAAAACCGGCAACATTTACGATTTTCTTTCTTATTTTTGGAAACAAAAAAAAAAAAACTTTTGCTACCTTCCTAGAACCAAATATATATATATATATATATATAAAGTCACGGCCATACCGTGCTGGTCACACCGGTTCCGTACGATCACCGAAGTTAAGCAGCATCGGGCGTGGTGCAAACTTGGATGGGTGACCGTTTGAGAACGCCACGTGCCGTTGGCTTAAAAAGAGCAAAAAAAAAAATGAGAACAAGACAAAGTAAGAACCAAAAAAACAAATCTTGTTCTACTGTCGACCTGAGGCAGCTCGACGAGAATGTGAATTTCACTGCTTCTGATCCTGGCCACTCCAAAGATGTTAGTCACTGGAGCCCAGTTCAGGAGACAAATCGTTCCCATCGAATAAAGATGGACTCAGGAAGACCTTCAAGAATTGATGTGGTGCTATCTTATAATAAGTGGCACCACCGAAATTCGAGTATTTGTCCCTAAGGAATCGGGTAGAAACCTCGGATAAATACTTAAAAACTCCGACAAGTAGCCTTGTCGTGTTTAATGGTGGATAATAATAATAATAATAATAATAATAAAAGTAATTGTGGGTTAAAGACCTAACAAACAAACAAAGTTCCATAGCATTACCAAACGTTACGTAAAAATAAGCGAACATGTTTAAAACGGTCGGAAAATTTTTGTTTCCTTTTGTTTCTTTCTTTTTCTTTTTGGTTTATTGTCATCTCCTTCCACTTCTTCTTCTTTTTCCCTTTACAAACACAAACACGCACAAACACACACACGAAAACTTGCCAAAAAAAAAAAAAACGAAAACATTACATTCGGAATCATTTTTCAAACAAACAAAACTTTTTTTTTAAACTAAAAAAGGAAGTTGATGTTTTTTAAAAGTAAAAAAATAAAATAAAATAAAATAAAATAAACATTTCCTAGTTTTTTATAGATTTCGTTGGGAAAATACGACGATCGTAAAATAATAATAATAATAATAATAATAATAATAATAATAATAATAATAATAATAATAATATGATTTACGCGAAAACGTAACCACCGCGTAACTCGTAAAGTTTTTCGCATTGATCGATCATCAACCGAAAGAAAACCATTTTTTTCCTATTCAGGATCGTACAGGTACGACGAAACAATACAATTTATTCTTTTCATTTTTTTTCTATTTCCACGATTTTAATTAGATAATATATAAATTCGCGAGACGTAAATTTTCCTTTTCCATTCACATCCGCCCTCCTCCCCCCTAAACTAAATTTCAATCCCTAAAAACGAACTCTGATGAGGGGTTGACACAAACGCGGATGATTTTAACCTTTAATATTTCAAGGTCAAATGTCAAATTTCCTACAAAGGTCAATAATCTTCCCCGATGTCAATAACTTTTATTTTAATAAAATATTTAAAAAAAAAAAAAACCCGTTAAAGGCCATCGCGTAAAAAATAAATAAATAAATAAACATTAATTGTAATGAGAGAAGGAATTTGTTCAAGTTCAAGTAAAAATTCTTTTTACACGTTCGATCCCGACGATTCCTGCCTTTTTTTTTTTTTTTTTTTTTCAACTTTTCCGTTTTTTATCGATTTGTATGAGGTCGACGAACTCTAATCGAAAATCATTTCAAATGAAAAAAAAAAAAAAATATTCTTTTTCTTTCATCTCTTCTCTTCTCTCTTTCTTTGGGGGGAAAAGGTTCACATGCTTGCAAACACGAGGGGGTTGATGAATTTTAAAATAAGGGTATCGAAACGTGCCTTACGACCGACCGACTCCCCGTCGTGGAAATTTTCCTTTCCCCCCCCCCATAAAAGAATCTCGCGTGATTCGACTCAAGTATCAGGAAAAAAAAAAAAAAAATTTAATAGATTCACGAATAATCGTGACGAAGCAACCGCCCGTTTACCAATTTATTGCAAAAAAAAAAAAAAAAAAAAAAAAGAAAGAAAATTCAACCGCATCGTGAAAATATTAACTCGCGATCGCGACGTGTACCTAAACAAACGCGACCTTAAAAGGTTCAAAAGAAAAAAAAAAGAAAAGAAAATTCAAAAGTAATTTTTTACAAGGAAACGCACTCTAACAAACCTAAATAAAAAATAAATAAAAATTTTTTTTTTCCCTTCTTTTAAGGTTTGCGAACCTAATAAATTTAAAAATTGAAATAAGACTCGTAAAACGAGCGGCCATTTTGTTTTTTTAAGAGAGAAATATAATAATAATAAACCGAGAACTGAATCTCGAATCGTAATTTTATTATTAGACTTTATAATAAAACCTTTCATTTATTCATAAAAAAAAAATATGAGTCAGTCAACACCCCAGTTTTCATATGAAAAAAAAAAAAAATCGTAAACAATAAATTTTTTTTTTTTCCTGGAGGCTTCGAACGAGATTTTTTTTAAACTTCCATTACTGGAATAAATATTTTACGGTTCGACTTTTTTTTTTTTTTTTTTTATTAAAAATTTCCACAACTTTAAACATTTATTCTCAATTACTTTGATATCAAAAATTCATTCACAATGATTCATTCAAATCGACTCCTATTTAATTAAAACTACAAACGAAATCATTATAATAACCAGTCGTGTATATCACCTTTTATAATAATAATAATAATAATAATAATAATAATAATAATAAATTTTAAATAACCTCGAAAAAAAGTAGCCATTTACGAAATTTGTAGAAAATAACACCTTGTCAACGAATTAGAGAAACTTTTCAAACGAATTATTATTATTTTATATACGAATATACTTTTTAAACGGTCAATAAAAAATAATAATAATAATAATAATAATAATAATAATAATAATAAAAGCCAACGGCCATAGCGTGCTGGTCACACCGGTTCCCGTACGATCACCGAAGTTAAGCAGCATCGGGCGTGGTGCAAACTTGGATGGGTGACCGTTTGAGAACGCCACGTGCTGTTGGCTTAAAAGAGCAAAAAAAAAAAATGAGAACAAGACAAAGTAAGAACCAAAAAACAAATCTTGTTCTACTGTCGACCTGAGGCAGCTCGACGAGAACGTGAATTTCACTGCTTCTGACCCTGGCCACTCCAAAGATGTTAGTCACCGGAGCCCAGTTCAGGAGACAAATCGTTCCCATCGAAAAAGACGGACTCAGGAAGACCTTCAAGAATTGATGTGGTGCTATCTTATAATAAGTGGCACCACCGAAATTCGAGTATTTGTCCCTAAGGAATCGGGTAGA
>NW_002987837.1:158389-168947 GCF_000006295.1 Pediculus humanus corporis | reverse complement strand
CGTAATTTTATTATTAGACTTTATAATAAAACCTTTCATTTATTCATAAAAAAAAAATATGAGTCAGTCAACACACCAGTTTTCATATGAAAAAAAAAAAATCGTAAACAATAAATTTTTTTTTTTTCCTGGAGGCTTCGAACGAGATTTTTTTTAAACTTCCATTACTGGAATAAATATTTTACGGTTCGACTTTTTTTTTTTTTTTTTTTATTAAAAATTTCCACAACTTTAAACATTTATTCTCAATTACTTTGATATCAAAAATTCATTCACAATGATTCATTCAAATCGACTCCTATTTAATTAAAACTACAAACGAAATCATTATAATAACCAGTCGTGTATATCACCTTTTATAATAATAATAATAATAATAAATTTTAAATAACCTCGAAAAAAAGTAGCCATTTACGAAATTTGTAGAAAATAACACCTTGTCAACGAATTAGAGAAACTTTTCAAACGAATTATTATTATTTTATATACGAATATACTTTTTAAACGGTCAATAAAAAATAATAATAATAATAATAATAATGAAAAAATTGGAGAAATTTTTAAATGTCGGACGATATTTTCAATACGAAGATGAGGTTCAATATTGAACGACTACAGGTCAACTTTCTTCTTTGATATTAATTTTATATATTTATATAAATCTGAATGCGATTCACAAGAAAGTGTGACTACAATAAGTTTTTACTGAAGATCGTTTATGATTAACAGGACAAAAATTTATTTTGGAAAAAATAAATCTTCATCTTTAATTTTTTTTTGTTGAACCGCAAGTCGACAAAATCCGATATTTATAAAAAGAAAAAAATTAGAAATGAGAGAGAGAGAGAGACTCACACCCACACAGAGAAAGAGTAAGAGAGACACATACTCACACACACACACACACACACAACACAGAGGAACACACCTACACACACTTTACACAGAAAGAGAGAGAAAAAGATACACACACACATACAGAGAGAGAGATACACACACACACACATACAGAGAGAGAGATACACACACACACACATACAGAGAGAGAGATACACACACACACACATACAGAGAGAGAGATACACACACACACACACACACACACCCAGGCAAATATTTTATTCATTCTCATTATTTATCCAGGGAGGACGAAAACGAATTGAAAAAAAATTGTATCATGAAGTTCGATTTTTTTTTCCACCCCCAACTTCCTCCTCCTCCTCGATTCTTTCGAATCCCTACATATTCCAATCGTTAAATTCTACTTAAATAAAACAAAAATAAATAAATCGATAACAACGAGAAAAATAATAATCTATATATATATATATACACATACAAACGCCATATTCACGCCTTTTTGTTTTATCAGACAAAGTTTTACGACAAAAAGGTTAACACTCGTAAACTCTTTACGGTGGGTCCGTAAAAAAAAAAAAAACCCATCGTAACTTTTTTCTTCATCTTCTCCTCCATCATCATCATCATCTTTTACTTATTGTTATTATTATTATTATTATTATTATTATTATTATTATGTTGTACTCGGGGTAATGGACTTGACCGACTTAAAACATTCAAACAAGATTTTTTTTTTTTTATTATTTTTTATTTTCCCTCTCGCATCAATTACATTTTTTATATTATTATTATTATTTTTTTTTTATTACTACTACATTTATCAAATAATATTATGTACATAAAATAAATAAAATAAAAAGGCGAAACAAAACAACTGTCATTAATTAATAACGCTTTCCCTTAAACTAACTTTTATGTACAAAAAATTATGATTAATATTTTTTAATGGCGTCTCTATACATTTTTTTTTTTTTTATTTCAAGTAAGAAAAAATGCATTTAAGTTGTTGTTGTTGTTGTTGTGACATTGATAAGACATTATCATAAATAATTTTAATAAATCAAAGGGTGATCACATACACAAAACCACCCAAGGGTTGAAATTTCTTTTTTTTTGATCATGATGGCGTTCATTCATACCTACATTTCATCTAGTAATAGAAAACAAAAAATTAATTTCTTATTAAAACAAACAAACAAACAAACAAACAAACAATCGAATTATAAATTAAATTTAATTCATAACAACAATTCTAATTAATATTTACAGATGTTGAATATACACACACAAAAAAAAAAAAACAATGAAAATTTATTATTATAAAAGATAAATTAATAAATACAATTTGTTTAATAATAAAATAAATAAAAATTTCATGACATGCAATGACATCATGATGATGATGATGATGATATCGTTTGTTTGTTTGTGTTTGTGTTTACCAAACCGAATAATTTTCAATTTTACTATCACATAACACACACACATGCACAATATCATACAATTCGATAATTAATTAATTTTGAAAAATTGATGTAAAAATTTATTAAACTGGAAAAATATATAATTTCCTTTTTCAATGGCATTAATAAATCAAATTTTAAAAGATTTTAAATAATAATAATAATAATAATAATAATAATAATAATAATAATAATCGCTTTCAATCATAGCAAATTATGTAATCAAATTTAGAGTTTATCATTATAATAATAATTATTATTATAATTTTATTTTACTATGCATTTTTTTTCTCTTCATTTTATCAAATTTGTTGTTATTTTTAATTTGTTTATGTAAAAAATAAATAAATAAAATAAAATGATGATGATGATGATAAAAAATCTGAGAAGACGAAAAAAATAATTAGAAAGTAATTTGTGTCATTACCTCCTTTCACTTTTTTTTATTCGAAACAAAAAAAAAAATACATATTACTTGAAAAACCAGAAAAATTACATTATTATTTATATACCTATATACCTGGACAAATTTTTAAGTCTTGATTTTAATTATTTATAACTTAATTAAATATTATTCGTTGGATTTTTATCAATTGGAAACAAAACAAATTTTAATTAAACAACAAGGGCAAGTTGTTTTTTTTTTTTTTTTTTTTTTAAAAAGTATTTGTCTGATGTTTCATAAACATATAATTAAAATATTGAAAAGATTAAACTAAACATTAGATGGCATCAAATGAAAAAAATCAAATGAATATTTTTCCTCGATTGAGATTAATAACGACAGACAATTTGAAAAAAATACCCAAATACTCGATATTGACAAAAATTAGTAATTTTTCCACTAAAGTAAACTTTTTTTGTTTACAGGAAATGAATGACAAATAAACAAAAAAATGTTTGCCAAATAAATACCCAAATATCATTTAACCAAAATAAAAATGAATATAAATAAATAAATTTAAAAAAAATAAAAAACAACTTCATTTTGTAACATGAGTAATGAAAACAAATAAAATTATTGCTTTGTAGCAAAGTAAACCGAGTAATAATTGCCTAATTGGAAAATTAAAAATAAAAATCACACTAAATCAAATAATATATAGATAAAATGACCAAAAGAAGCCATAATGGAAATAAAATTAAAATTAAAACCTAAAAAAAAAGTAATTTTGACAATTGTTTGAAAGAATTCAATATAAATTGGTTGTTAAATTCAACAACTGTCAAAAAATTAAGACATTTCATTTTGAGTTTAAGAGTATTAATAATAATAATAATTAACTTACGTCTTTTGAAGATTTTCTTTCAACTGTTTGAAATATTTATGTGAAAATTATACCAGAATATTAAAATTTTATATATGTATGTATATATAAAACAGTTTTTTAATTAATTAATTAAACATTTATACATAAATAACTCATGAATACCTCGTCGTCCCGTTGTTGTTGTCGATAACTTTGTGTAAAAATTAATTACAATAAATGTAAAATGTAAAACATAATAATAATAATAATAATAAATTTGATAACGAACTTTTCCAACGAATTTTTTTTATATTGACAAAAAAAAATTAAATAAATAAAGAAAATATATATTAAAAAAAAAAAAAAAGAATGAAAATATACACGAACCGGTATCTGACTCGAACTAAAATGCAATGAAATTATTAAACAAACATTTTTATTTCATGGCAACGCCAACGAGCGTTTTATCCGATCGAACGTCGTGGAACTTGAAAAGCGAATGGCGCGACCTCTGTCGTGTATATAGATAATTCCGTTTCGATTCAAAATGGCCGCTCCGATATAAACATTCAATTACAAATTTTACATAACGGTTTTCTTTTATTTTTTTAAAAATTAATACCTTTGAAATAATAACAAATAAATATTAATAAGTGAAATTTATTAAATAATTTTTTATTTATACCTCATTTTAAAACATAATTGTATACATTTCGTAATAATATAATTGAATATTTGGGGGAGGGGGGGGAGGATGGGAAAAGAAAAACGACAACGATTAATTACAAACGTAATTAATAATCATCATCGTTAAAACTTTTCTTATATTTTATAACATATATATTTTTTAAATAAACTATATAAAATGCACTCAACAGTTTTATGAAAAAACAAAAAAAAGAAATGCTAATAAATTTTAATAATAATAATAATTAAATGTATTATTTAAGTATTCCTGCCTTTAAAAAAAAAAAAAACGTTAGACATTTTTCCAAATTTTTCTCTCTCAAAATAATTAATCATATTTAAAAAAACAGTCTTATAAATAAATACGATATTAAAGATATTAATGTTTCATTTTTTTGAATATTAAGGCTATTATTATTATTATTATAAACAATTTCTGTAATAATAATTAAATATATATATTTATATATAAATAATAATAATAATATTAAAACAAAAATTTTTTAAAAGTGGTTCACTTTAAATTCTTTTTTTTTTTGTTTTATGTTTATCAATTAACGGTTAAACTGTCTTTAAAAAAAAAAAAAAAAAATTTAAATTTAAATCCATTAATGCCAACTTAACAAAACAAACAAATACATACAAGGAGGGGGCGGGGGAAAACAATGATAAAACAATTAAACATTAATAAAAATTTTTTTTTGTATGTCTCTATATAAAATATATAAATATAATTATAATAATTAATTAATTAATTAATTTTATTTTTAATAAATTTAAATTATTTAATTAAACAACTCATGTGAGAGAAAACAAAGAGAGAGAACGAGAGAGAGAGAGAGAGAAACAAACAAAAAAGTTTTAATTAAAAGTACGTTAATAAAAAAAAATAAAATTAATAAAATATATCACATAATATATATATATAAAAAAAAATTATTCGATCACGTCGTCGCTTTGTTTGTTTTTTACCTTAATAATAATAATAATGATAATAATGATAATGATAATAATAATAATAATTCCCCAACACCGAATTTTTGTTTTAAAAAAAAAGAAAAAAGAATCAATACAAAACGAACGACATTTTTTTTTTTTTATTGATCGAAACTTCTCGAAAACGTTTTAACATATATATGATATCAATCATTATTATTATTATTATTATCATCATCATTAAACTTTTTCCCTTTAAAATAACAAAAAAAAAAAAAAATGTTTTTAAGTGAACCACGACGAGTTTCCTTTTTAACAAAAAAAAAAAAAAAAATTCGTTATCATAATAAAGACTAATATCTAATTTTTTGTAGTTTTTGTAGTTTGATTAATACAATTGACATTAATATTCTTATATATATATATGATGTTATCATCGTGATGATGAAGATGGTGGTGGTGGTGGTAGTAGTGATAATAATTGTAGTTTTTGTAGTTATCATTTTCCATATGATTATTTTTTATTTAACTTCCCGACTCTCATTCATTTTATCCGTATCCGTTGTTTTAACGTTATCCGATGTTTTTTCATCTTGAAAAAGTGGATTTTTCACTTCCATTTCTCCAGTCTGAAAATCATAATAATAATAATAATAATAATAATAAATTTCCCATTAAAAATTTTATCACAACCTTTTTTTCGAAAAAATTAAAACTATAACGTCATAACTTGAAAATAAAAAAAACTGGGAATTTTAAAATTCAAAAAAAAAAAAATTTTGATGATGATAATAATATTACTAATTAAATTTACGATAATGATGATGATAATAATAATGATAATTTTTTTTTTTTTAATTGTACACTTGCCGTATTTAAAATGAGGAAAATTACAAAAAAAAAAAAATTTTCTTTTCTTTTTTCTGTTTTGTTTCTTCTGAACAAGGCTGAATTTTTTTTGTTTAAAGGCGTACAGGGATGACGACATGCTATTATTATTATTATTATTTTCTTTTTTCCTTTTCCTTTTTTTATTGGAAAATTATACTTTTTGATTATTGTTCTGGAAAGGTTAAAAAAAAGAAATTTTTTTTTGGGATATAAGAAATTAATGAAGGAAAAAAACGACTTTTGAAGTAATAATGATGATGATAATTCTTATTATTATTATTATTATTATTATTATTAAAATGAATGAGGTTGTCACGAAAATGTAACCGGAGAAATATTAATCAATATTTTTTTATTTTTTTTTATTTTTTTTGATTTGTCTTACCGGTGCTAATCCAGGACATTCGTAAACTGTATAATCACCTTCTTCGTTTTCTTCTTCGCTTTCCGCATCGGAAATGGAACAACGTCTTCCGGAATTGTTTGCGCTTTTCCATAGAAAAAAAAAAATATAAAATTAAATTTTTAGAAAAATGGGGAGAAAAATTTACTTTTGTTTTTCCCAATCTAACCTTTCCATCGCAATTATTTGCTGTTTCTGATGTTGATAATGATACATTTGGGCGGACTGTGCTAATCTTCTATCACCGGAAGTTGGTGAAAAATCTTTATTTGGACCTGTGACACCATATGCCGGATAATCTACATTCGCTGCTGCTTTAGCATATCTATGAAGCCTATAAAAAAAATATAAAAAAAATTATCTTTATGCATACTCATAAATAAAAAAAGTTTAAATTGAATTTTTCGCGTAAACTTTTTTCCTACCCCCCACTTCCTTCCCCACCCTTCCCTCCCCCGAAAAAAAGGAAAAACGAACGAAATGTAAAACGTCACAACCTTTTCCAGCATTTTATTGTTCAGTAAAAAAAAAAAAAATTTTTTTTTAACGAAACATATTTTTCCCTTTTTATTTTTTTAAAAGAATTTTTTTTCTTTTCGCGGTATTAAACATTTATTTATTTATTTATTTATTTTTAAAAAAGAAAGAAAAAGAAATTCGAAGAAAGAAAAAGAAAAAGAAAAAAAAAAGTTTAATTATTTAAAAGAAGAACACACGATGAGAACGAGAGAAAGAATGAAAATGAGAAAAAATTTCCCCGTTGAAAAAAAAAAAATGAGAGAAGCGATGACGTGTACGTAAGAATGAGGGAAAAATTTCCCTGCAGAATTTACAATTTTCTTTTTTTTTTTTTTTTTTGTTTACAAACACGATTCGGACACGGGTTATCAAAATTAAAATTAAAAAAAATCACATGAGACATGGATAAAAAAATTTATACCAAAACGTACAGGCTGATAAAAAGCGATAATTACGATGCTTTCCTTAGGGAAGTCGGTGCGGGTCCTTTAAAACGTAAACAGGAAGTGAGAGAAAGGCCGACGATACAATTGAGACAATACGGAAATGATTACGTATTGACGATGGCGAGCGAACATCAAACGAAAAACGTCAAGTTCAGACCCAGCGAAAAATTTGTTCAGGAAGGTTACGATGGTAATTATGTTCAGACTATAATGTCTTTCGAAAATGGCAACATACTCGTCGAAATGCAAATGGGAGCCAAACCTGTGACGATATTAAGAGAATTTTTCGTTAATGGCGTCATGGAAATGATGATGTGCGAGAAAACCGTTTGCTGTCGCGTTTACAGTTCTTCTGAATGATCCAACACGAAGACGACGAAGACGATGCCAACAATTACGTCACTTCCGCTTTGTCTTTTAATTGATGTGTGTGCGCGTGTCTTTCGCGTGTGAAAGAATATAATGAATAAAATTTTTTAAATTTTAACTCCTTTCATTTTTTTCGTAACCGATTTTACCCCACCCCCACCCCCTCCCTAATGACGTCATTTAGCCTATTTTTTTAAATGATGATGATGATGATAATAAAAATGAGAAAATATTTCCAGAATGGTGGAATTTTTACGAAAAAACCCTTTTTTCCCTTTTTTTTCCCCTTTTTTTACGACTTTTTTAATGCCTAACGCCACGTTTTTCATTATCAGAAAATTTTCAAATGGATAAAACTTAATAATAATAATAATAATAATAAAATTAATAAACACGTCTTTCGAGAGAGAGAGAGAGAGAGAGAGAGAAGGGAAAAAATTCGAAAAGGCAGGCAACAACCAAACTTTATACGTTCTAAGAATATTTCTCGGCGTTCTAAAAAGAAAATCTACAAAGGAATTCAAAGGAAACCATTCGTGCCTGAATTTTTATTTTTAAATAATGTTAAATTTTTCATTCTGTTAAGGATTTGTTGAAGTCAGTTTGTTGTTGTTGTTGTTTTACAACAAACGGGAAAAGTAAATTACTTATTTTCTCCAGGGTTATTAACGTCAAAGTTTATGCGTTTGCACCGGGGGGGGGGGGAAAGAGGAGGAGGAAAGGGGGCGAATGGAAAAATGTGAGAAAAGTTTCGAAACCTCAAAATTTATTAAATGTTTTAATAAATCACATCCGGGGGTAAAAGTTCGTTAATGTCGAGCGAAAAAAAAAAAAAAAATTTTTTTTTTTAAACTTAACGTAAAATTTTATAACTTTATAACGTCAAACAATTAAATTTTTTTTTTTTTTTTACACATCTGGCCTTTTTAAATTTTAATCCCACGGATGATACTAAAAATTTTCCTATTATTTTTGTCGTGGAATCAGACATAAAAAAAAATCAACACCTAAATTTTTTTAAATAACAAACACGTTTCGTTTATTTTCGTTTCGTAAATTTTCCATTTTCGGATTTTAAAAAAAAATGTTAAAAAAATTATTTAATCGGTTTGAAAAATCCGTGGAAAATCCCCCTCCTCCTTCCCCTTCCTCCTTCCCTGCCCTTTTTCTATCCCGGGAATCGTAAAGGAAAAAAAATTAATGATGATGTTATACGCGTTAAAATAAATTTCGTGTTTTCAAATTTTCCGACAACAAAAAAAAATTTTAATTTCGCGTTCGGAAAATGGCGGGTAATGTTTTCTTCAAAAATTCATTTTAATTTTCCAAACCCGATAAATATTTAATTATTACGAATACAATTGCGTAATAATATTATTATTATTATTATCATCATTTTCACTTTGATTTCGTCACGTGGACTTTTTACAAAAATTTATTTCAGGTTTCAACTCGATTTTCTAAATTTCAGCGGCGGCGGCGGTCGTCCTATTTATAAAATCTTTTGAAAAATAAGGTTTCAAGTCCCACGCATAATTTCCTTTTAGAGTTTTTCCTTTTTTAAATTCTTGGAAAATCTCCTTGAAATTTTTTTTCTATTTTTAATCGTAACGTGTCATGGCTCCCAGTGCTCAAATGATGACCGAAATAGTTTTTGTCTTTTTTTACATCCCACTTTTCTTCCATCTCTTCCGTTTTTTCGGTTGTTTTTTTCTTCCGGTCCGGAAACTCCCGTTAGTTTACAACATTTTTCCGGATTGTGTCTCCGATATCCGGTTTTTATATGATTAACAAAAGAAAAACAACATTTTCATGGCGATCGTTTTCCTTCCTTTAATTTAATTTAGGTTTTTCCTTTTTGATTTAATTTAAACAGGTGAAATATCAACAATCAATGATAACGATGGAAAATATGCGTGAAAATTTTCCATCAAAATAAACAGCAAAAATAAAAAAAAAATTTTACGCATTAACGAACGTGATGATAAAACGTTTCCCAAAAATATTCGTTAATGTGTCGATAAGAAGATTAAAAATTTTTTTTTTTTTTTAAATTCACGGTTTGATATTTAATTACCTAACTAATGATTATAGCTTTACGTAAAGCTCTTTGAAAAAAAACTTTTCCCGTCTCTCTCTCTATCTCTCTCTCTTAATCTCTCTCTCTTTTTTGCATCTTTTCTCTTCGGTAATCTTTGATTAAACCTCGTTGTTAATTTTTAATTAATAATCAGTTTTTATACCTTTTAAAAAATTTTATAAACCCGACAAATCGAAATAAAGTTCGCACCGTTCGATTTAATGATAATTTTAAACCGTCGCATGATAATAATAATAATAATAATAATAATAATGATAATAATACACGGACAATATTTAAAAAGAGTGAACGCTTGAGATGTTAATAAGAAAAGCACGAAAAAAAGTCTGCTAAGATGACAAGTGCCGAATTTCCCAATCGCAAACGGAAACCATCGATCATTTAATTTCCGGTTTTTCGATACTGGCAAAACATGAATACTTAGAAAGGCACAATAAAATTTTGGCTTACTTGGCCTGTCGACAGCAGGTCTATCCGCAGTTCTGTATGATCAACAAATCCACACTGACAGAACTGTGCCTGCCAACAAACCGGATATCATCCTCAGGCATAATGCGGAAAAATGGTGTAAGTTAATTGAGGCATCCGTGCCGGCGGAAAAAAACATCAGACAGCCAAAGAAGCGGACAAAA
>NW_002987837.1:156573-158114 GCF_000006295.1 Pediculus humanus corporis | reverse complement strand
TAAAAGAAGAACCATCCAGGAAATCGCACTATGTGGGACGGCCCACATTCTTCAGAAAATCCTCTATAAATAGCACCAACGAAATTCGAGCATTTATCCCTAAGGAATCGTCGGGTAGAAACCTGGAATAAGTGCTTAAAAAAATTCCGACAAGTATTTAAGAGAAAATAATAATAATAACTAAGGTACGCAACATTTACAATTCGATTTTTATGATCATTTTCCCGTTGTAACCATAAATTTTTGGATTTGATTAACAGAAAAAAAAAAGACGTGGCACTAACGCGTTACTTACAAATCGTTTTTAACCGAATCCAAACCGTCTTTGATGTTATCCAAATAATCTTTAACGTTATTAAACATGATTAAAAGGTTCCCAACGATTCCTTCTGCTTCTGATGCTGTTTCCGTTTTTTTTTTTTTTTTAATCACCATTTAATTTATTTCACTTGCATCATTATAATAAACGAAAAATTCACTTGTAACGACACTCATAACGAACTACGTCACGATAATAATAATAATAATAATATTAATAATGAAAATAATTATAAATATCTAATTTAAAAAAAAAAAAAAAACAATTATTTTTACTCTTAGAATAAAATAAAATTTTATGGAACCGAAAATTTCGAGTTTTTTTTTTCCCTACGACGCCATATTGAATTTTACTCATATATATACGTGTTTATTATTATTATTATTATTTTTTTTTTCCCCACGCAATGTAAATTTTATTATTTTTTTTCTTCTACAAGAAAATTCACCGAAGTGTTTTTAAAATACAATATCTTTTTCCATTTTTTTTTGCAAACAGTTAAAAAAAAAAAAAATTTACAAAGGAAAAATAAAATAAATTTTTTTAGAATTTCCATTGGGAGAGAGAGAGAGAGAGAGAGTCCAAATATATTCGATTCGATTTATTTTTACAATTTCGTGGAAAATAAAAAAAAAAAGAAAAAAATTTATTTATTATGTAAGGTTTTTCCGCCGACCATTTTATTTTATCCGTTCCTTTTTTTTTTTTTTTATCCAACCGACGAAGTGAAAATATAATAATAATAATGATAATAATAATGATGATGATGATGATGGTGAAAAAATAAATAAGACACAAAGTTGATAAAATAGAACAACCTAGTTTTAAAATTTTTCTTTTCTTTTCTTTTCTTTTCTTTTCTTTTCCCATTTAAGTATATTCATAATCGTGACGTAAGATTATGTTTTCTTATTATTATTATTATCATCATCACCATCATTAATGTTGATTATGGGTTAATAAAGTTTTAGTGTTTTCGAAAATGATTTCGAAATTTTTTTTTTTTTTTTGTTCTCACCGGGATGATAATAAACAACCTCATTTTTTAAAAAAAACGCCCCCCGATTATATACATGAAAAAAAAATTTTTTTCTTTTTGCAAAGTTGGTAAAATGTTCGAGAACATTCGAAAAAAACTTAAAAAAATATAACGAGAATAGTAATAATAATAATAATAATAATAATAATAATAATAATAATAATAATAATAATAAATTTTTCG
>NW_002987837.1:153923-156314 GCF_000006295.1 Pediculus humanus corporis | reverse complement strand
AATAATAAAGTTATAAATAAATTTAATTTAAAAATAAACAAAAAGTAAAAAAAAAATCCACGTATTTTTTTTTTGTCAGTTTTAACCTTAAACTAAAACGTGATGAAAGAACTTTCTAGAAAAAAAAAAAAATTGAAGAGAAAATCGATAGAGAGAGAGAGAGAAAAAGATATCATTTTAGAAAATTCAACGAATTTTTCTTTTTCTTTAAAAATGGAAGTAAATTATAAGTGAAAAAAAAAAAAATCTATAAATAAAAAAAATTTTCATTGGATTCGAACGCTTTAATTATTATTATTAACAATAAAAGTGATGTCATCGATGATAATGATGATGATAACGATTTTTCTTCTTAGAAAGAGAGAGAGAGAGTATAAAATAACTGCTAAAAGGTTTTGTTAAAAGATACTTTTTTAATGGCGGACGGTCATTGGGGGGCTGGGAAGAAAACAAAAGAAAGAAAAGCGAAGGTTATGCTAAAAAAAAAAAACTCGAATCATCTCGAAATTTATTTCGAGTTCGATAAAAATCGATCGTTATTTAAAAGAAAATTTTTTTCGATTTATAAGAAAAGGGGGGGGCCGTGAATTTTCCACGTGCGTTTAAAATTATTAACGTAGGGCGTGACCGAATTTTAGGGGAAAACGTTACGTAAACAAAATCACGTTCATTTAAAAAATAATCAATAAATCATTTCCCTTTTTAATTTTATCGTGGAAATAGAAAAATGCACTTTCGAGACCTTAAACCGTTCACACGCACACACACACGCTACCGACACTTCTGTCGTATTCGAAATTGGAATTAAAAATCATTGAAAAAATATTTTTTTACTTTTTTATTTTCTTTCGCACTCGGAAAAGAATTCGATTTCGAAAAGAAAAGAAAAACTTTGGAAAAGTTTTAAATTGAATTTTCCAAACGAATTGTGGAAAAAAATTTCTTTTTTTCTTTTTTTTATTTTTAATTTTTAAACTTTTTTTATTTTTAATACACTCTCTCCCTTTCCCTCACTCTCTCTCTCTCTCTACATGAGGTTTAAATATAACCTTTTCCTACCACGAGTAATAATAATAATAATAATAAATAAAATCCAGTTTTTTTGCACTAATAATAATAATAATAGGAAATTTTTTATTTTTAAATTCGAAAACGCGTTAAATATAAACATAAAAAAAAAAATTATTTTTAAAAAGAATTTTCCAAATATATCCTCTCCCTCTCTCTATTATTTTTCAACCGTTAAAATTTCAATTTTCTTCTGCTAATCTATTTTGAAAGTGTTAAATATTGGAAAATTTATCTATTTATAAATTTAAATAAAAGGATTAATTAAAATTTGACCCTTTTTCCGGTTCGGTGAAAAGTTTTTCTTTTTTTTTTTATTTAAAATCACGTTTGAAAATCGAAATTTTCTTTGACACCCGGAATCGTCTGCTATCTTAACGATAATAATTTTTCAAAAGAAAATTTTCTTCGACAAAATCAACCGGAAAACACAAACAAAACAAACTTGAATTAAATCTCGTTAAGAACGAATAAAAAAAAAAAAAATTGCGTTTTTTTTTTTTATTTTTTAGTTTTGAAACCCGAACCGATTTTTCCAGCTCCAGCTTTTTTTTATTTTCTCTCTCTCTCTCTCTCTCTCTCTCTCTCTCTCTCTCTTTTTCCGAAAATAAAATAAAATGAAACGTTAGTCTTTTTTTTTTCTTTTTTTTTTTTGGCTTTTTGAAAGTTTTCCTTTTTTTTCTTTCTTTTTTTGTAAATTACGTTGCCATTTTTCTTTTTTAATTAACCATTTTTCTCTCATTTAAACATTTTTTTTTATTCCCCTTTCTTTCTTCTTCCCCCCACCCTCCGCCTCTCCCCGGCTTTTTATTTATTCGAAGCCGTAAAAATCCTTTTTTTTCTTTCCATTAAATTTTTTTAGATTCGTAACGCACGCAAAAAAAAAAAAAAAAATTTTTTTCGTTATAAATTTAAAACGTATCGTTTTTAAAATCCTCAGGTATGATTAAAATTTTAACCTCTTTGACCTCAGTACCTGAGAAGTAATAGAAAACTCATGAAAAATCTTTGATTTCCGCCCCCTCTCCTCCTCCAAAAAAAGAAAAAAACCGTAAAAACTTGATGAAGTTTTAAAAATTTTTAACGACTTTTTTTTTTTTTACGGAAAACTCATCAAATTTTCCTCATTTTTTTTTGTGAGTGAAAATTTAAAAAGAAAGAAAATTAAGTAATAAAAATTATAAAAAGGAAATAAATAAAGAAAAAGAGGAAGAGAAAGAGAAAAAAAAAGAAAAAAAGAAAAGTGGAGAAAAATTTAAAATTTTTAAAAATTTATTTTTCACGAAATAATAATAATAACAATAATTTTTTTTTTGTTTTTTA
>NW_002987837.1:148747-153591 GCF_000006295.1 Pediculus humanus corporis | reverse complement strand
CGGAAATAAAAGAAAAAGAAACAGAGAAAGAGAACGAAAAGAAAAAAAAAAAGAAAACTAAAGAAAATTTTCAATTTAAATTTTCAAAAATTTATTTTTCCCGGAATAATAATTTATTTATAAAATTTATTATTATTATTATTATTTAAATTAAATAAAGTTTTATAATAATTAAGTCAGAAAAGGTCAAAAATTTTAATTTTTTCTATTTAAAAAACGATTTCTATGCAAATTTTGTTAATTTTTTTTTATTTACGGAAAATTTCTGGAAAATTAAAAAAAAGTTTGAAATACCCTCGAGAAAATTTTTTTTTTTCCAAATTTATTCAGATTTTAAAAAACGAAATTCAAATTAAAAAAAAAAATTTAACACGAATTTTTAACCTTAATACTACCCTGCGTAATTTTCCCAAATTCTAATCAAATTTTTTTGAATTTTTCAATTTTTCCCGCCAAAAATCTAAATCCCTAATCTAGTCAATCTATCCACGTAATACACAATTTAACGAAAAAAATTTTTTTTTTAATTTTTCGTAAAACTTCGAATTCAGAAAAACAAAAAACAAAAAACTCGACGGAAAATTTGTTTATTATTATTATTATTATTAAGAAACGAACGAACGGACGAACGAACGAACAAACGAACTTTTTGGAACGTCGTGACGCGAGATACTGGAAACCGAAATCCGGTTGGAAAAAAAAACAAAAATTTTCTTTTGTATTGTTTTAAATTGTGGAAAAGCTCATGCGCGCCGTTTACACGTTTTCCATTCTTTTTACTTCCTTTGACAATTGGTCAAATTTTCTCTATATGGGACGCCTTATTTATTCCTTTCCCCCTTTCCCCTCCCTTCCCCCTGTTATTTCCTTCCTTCCTCCCGCCATCCAAAATTTGTTTTAAATACCCAATTGTTTAAAACGACAATTTCTAACTGGAAAACTGGATAATTTTTATATTCATCAATTTTTCCGGGGTGAAACTTATTTTTTCATTTGTTTAAATTAAAAAATTTTGTTGTATTGTTTTGTTATCATCATCATCATTATAATTCGCACAAAAACTTTGTTTGTTTGTTTATTATTACCTAAATTACAGAAACAACCGAATTTGTATGTTTGTTTTTTTTTTTTTTTTGGAATATTTAATAATACGAAAAAAAACTTCAACGGAAAGTAAAATTAATTCCACGATTGAAATTCACACGGAAAAACCGATTTTTGTTTGTTTGTTTGTTTACAACAACCTCCGTTTGTATTTATTAAATCGAAATAAATTAAAATTTAATTATTAATAATTAGTTTTATCGTTGAAAAAATATGGGATCGAATAAGAACCGAGAAAATTCTAGAAAATTTAATGTAATTTAATATACATATATGTACAAACGTAAAAGAGAGAGAGAGAGAGAGATAAAAGGAGAGAGAGAGAGAGGGAGAGACAGAGAGAGTGAAAGAGAGAGAGAGTAAAAGGATAGCGACAATACAAACAACCCAAAATTTTTTGTTTTGTTTTGTTTTTTTTTTTTCACGTAAACCCGCGTGAGAAGAATAAGAATGATAATGATAATGATGATAATGATAATGATGATAATGATAATGATGATAATGATAATGATGATAATGATAATAAGAAAATGAAAATATGTAAATTCAAAAAGGGATGAAAAACAACCGTGAAATAAATGAGAGTATATACATATTTTTGTTTGTTTAAGAGAAAAGATTCGATAATGAGGTTATACAGGGGGTGGGTGAAAATGGATGGGGGGTGGGAGATAACGAAAAATTTATTACCCTAATACGATAAAATAGGGGGTGGTAATTATTATTATTATTATTATTATTATTATTATTATTATTATTATTTATGTTTTTGTAGAAACAAGAACGATGACCGATAATAACGTGTGTGTCTTTTTTTTTTTTAATGAACATTTTCGCGCATATTCGTTTTACGAATAATGATAATAATAATAATAATAATTATTATTATTATTATTATAATAATGATAATAATAATGATAATGATAATGATAATGATAATAAAATTCATCGTTTAAAAAAAAAACTATTCGCGATATTATTAAGTAAAAAAAACTTTTATAAAAAAAATTTTTTTTATTTGTTTTTTTTCTAAATAAAATTTTCGAAATTCGTTCGGTGCAAGTACTATTATTATTATTATTATTTTACCCCATACGTAATTTTTTATTAATAATTTTATTAAAAATCAAATTACATTCAAAGCAAAACGAAAAAAAAAAAAAATAATAATAACGGTTTTTTTTTGTGTGTTATTTTTTGATTTCGACGTCAAATTTTTTTTATTATTATAAAAATAATTAATAATAATAATACAAACGAAAGAAATTTGATTTAAAAAAAAAAAAAAAAAATTGAAAAAATTAAAAAAAAAGCTTTTTAAATGGATGCCAACAACCAATTTTTTTTAAATATTTCAATAAACCTGAAATGAAAAATAATTTTCTTTTTTTTTTTTCATTTTCTTTTTCCTTTATATAATTTAATCAAAAATTGTTTTTTTTCTAAAAAAAATAGCAGAAGTTTCAACAACAACAAAAAAAATAATAATAATATTAATAATAAAAAAAAAAAAAGGAAAATCGTTGCATATTTTTTTTTTTTTTAAAATTATAATAAATTAAATTTTCTTCTGCTTGTTATTAATTAATTTCACATTCTTTTATTTATTATTAATTTTTTTTCTAAAATTTTATCAAGGAAAATTTAAACCCTTTGGCAAGTTTTAAAAAATAAAAAAAAAATCGCCTCCCCTTGATAATATTAATTTCCTCTTCCCCTTTCTCCCTTTCTCCCCTTCTCCATCCATCCCTCTCTCCCTCCCTCCTTCCCTACCCTTCAAACCTCGATACCATTTTATTCAGATTTTTATTTTAAAAACGAAAATTTATTAAAAATAAAACTTTACGAAAAAAAAAGTTTTAATTTTATTATTAATAAATAAAAAATAAAAACATCCTCTCCTCATCCCCGTCCCCCTACCCTCGCCCCCGCCCCGGTCTTTTATTTTCCTTCGGGTGTATAAATATTCTATTTTTAAAATCAATCGAATAACATAATTTTATTTATTTATTTATTTTATTATTCGCGTTCGTCTTTTTAAAAAAATAAATTAATTAAATTAAATCACGTGATTTTTAAACAACAACAAATTGGGGGGGGGGCGTCTAACGAAAATATATGCATACCCGAGGTATCAAATTAAAATTTATGTTAATAACAATATAAATAATAATAATAATTGTTTAAGTATCGAAAATAAAATCGTATTGTTAAATATATTTATTTTTTAATAATTCATTCGTTTAATATTACTAGACGAATAATAATAATAATAATAATAATAATAATAATAATAATAATAATAATAATAATAATAATAGAAAATGGAAATGGAAATAAATGGAAAATGGGAAAATATATATATATATATATATACCGCCATTTTAAATTCTTTCAAATTTCCACGAGTTAAAACGTCATTTGAAATTCGACTTTCGAATAAAAATAATAAATTTTCTATTATTTTTCAAACACTTCTAGACTAAAAGTTCTAGAAATAAAGTTCAGAAACAAAAAAAAAAGAAAATTTTTAACTTAAATGCAATCAAACCATCTACTTCCTTTTCCGCCTCAAATTTCGAATTTAAATTTCCACCTCTTTTCACCTCCTTATTTCGAATTTACTTTGTTATTATTATTTAAATGTACTTAAATTACAATTACGATCGTTATTTATTATTATTCGAATTAATTCTACTCTAAACGTTATAATAATAATAATAATATTAATTTAAACCCCCCCCCCGGAAAAATAAGTTAAACCTATTTCGATATTAAAATACAGGCACAAAACCTTTGTAATTATGTATACGTAATAAATTATTTTAAATTATTTTCGATGTTGAAAAACTTATGCTTCCTTTCATTATCATCATCATCATCATCATTATTATTATCATTATTATTTTTTATTTAAGCGATTTCAATTTGAAATTTAAAACTTATTACCGAATCATCATCAACTTTAACGGAAAAAAAGAAAAAATTTACGTCACAGTTCAAGGTTCGTCAACGTCACAAAATGACGTCATTAAAACGAGTAATAGAAAAAATTGAGTTTTCTGAACGCACACAACAATAACAACAACAATAACAACAACAACAACAACAACAAAAAGTAAAATAATTTGTAATGATTCCTATTTTGATTATTATTATTATTATTGTATAATCCATCGTAATTAACGTATTGTTAATTTAATTTAATCGACTCGACGACTTTATTCGTGCGAATTAATAATAATAATAATAATAATAATAATAATAATAATAATAAGCCAACGGCCATAGCGTGCTGGTCACACCGGTTCCCGTACGATCACCGAAGTTAAGCAGCATCGGGCGTGGTGCAAACTTGGATGGGTGACCGTTTGAGAACGCCACGTGCTGTTGGCTTAAAAAGAGAAAAAAAATGAGAACAAGACAAAGTAAGAACCAAAAACAAAAATCTTGTTCTACTGTCGACCTGAGGCAGCTCGACGAGAATGTGAATTTCACTGCTTCTGACCCTGGCCACTCCAAAGATGTTAGTCACCGGAGCCCAGTTCAGGAGACAAATCGTTCCCATCGAAAAAGACGGACTCAGGAAGACCTTCAAGAATTGATGTGGTGCTATCTTATAATAAGTGGCACCACCGAAATTCGAGTATTTGTCCCTAAGGAATCGGGTAGAAACCTCGGATAAATACTTAAAAACTCCGACAAGTAGCCTTGTCGTGTTTAATGGTGGATAATAATAA
>NW_002987837.1:113422-148727 GCF_000006295.1 Pediculus humanus corporis | reverse complement strand
CATTACGATCGTTATTTATTATTATTCGAATTAATTCTACTCTAAACGTTATAATAATAATAATAATAATAATAATAATAATATTAATTTAAACCCCCCCCCCGGAAAAATAAGTTAAACCTATTTCGATATTAAAATACAGGCACAAAACCTTTGTAATTATGTATACGTAATAAATTATTTTAAATTATTTTCGATGTTGAAAAACTTATGCTTCCTTTCATTATCATCATCATCATCATCATTATTATTATCATTATTATTTTTTATTTAAGCGATTTCAATTTGAAATTTAAAACTTATTACCGAATCATCATCAACTTTAACGGAAAAAAAGAAAAAATTTACGTCAACGGTTCGTCAACGTCACAAAATGACGTCATTAAAACGAGTGATAAAAAAAATTGAGTTTTCTGAACGCACACAACAACAACAACAACAACAACAAAAGTAAAATAATTTGTAATGATTCCTATTTTGATTATTATTATTATTATTATTGTATAATCCATCGTAATTAACGTATTGTGTTAACTTAATTTAATTTAATCGACTCGACGAATTTATTCGTGCGATTTATATATATATATATATATATATATATATATATATATATATATATATAATATATATATATATATATATATATATATATAATAATAATATATATATATATAATATATAATAATAATAATAATAATAATAATAATAATAATAATAATAATAATAATAATAATAATAATAATAATAATAATAATAATAATAATAATAATAATAATAATAATAATAATAATAATAATAATAATAATAATAATAATAATAATAATAATAATAATAATAATAATAATAATAATAATAATAATAATAATAATAATAATAATAATAATAATAATAATAATAATAATAATAATAATAATAATAATAATAATAATAATAATAATAATAATGAATCAACGTGATTTAAATTTGGTATTAAATAATTGTGTCGATTTATTATACACACGTGTCACGATTTTTACGTGTCAGGTAAATTTCATCCCTTAACCCTTTTTTTTCTCCCTTTTTTTCCCTTTTTCCCTTAAATTTTTTTTTTTTTAAAGTGATTTTAAACTCGAGGAAAATTATTTTAAGCCATTTTGAAAATTTTCTACAAAAAAAAAATCACAAGTCGAGAAATAATTAACAAAATCGAAGCAGACGTTTTTTGTCTATAAAAATAAAAAAAATTTTCAAAGAAAACTTGTCAAACCCACAATTTTCCATTTAATTAGGGGAGGGGGGAAATTGTGTACAGTTTATTTTTAAACCATCCCCCCACCCATTATTATTATTATTATTATTATTAGTTTCATCTTAACTTAAGGAAAATTTAATTTTTTTTTTTGAAAGAATTTTGATGAAATTTATCGAGTTGTGTAACTGACAGTTGGACGTTATTTAAAAATTTTCTTTTTCCCCCCCCCCATTTGCAATCTTTTAAAAAATTTTCCCCTCGTGCTGTTGTTGTTTTTGTTGTTGTTGTTGTTGTTGGCATGCATTTACATACCTGACGTGAAAACAATATTGAAAACAATGAAACATTTAAAAAATAAAAATAAAAAAAACCGAGAGAGAGAAATAAAATAAATAAATAAATAAAAATCAAATTGTTGATGACGTCACGGAAAAACAAATAAATTTTTAATGTTTAAATTCTACAGAAGGAAAAAGATTTAAATTTTTTAAAAAGTTTTTTTTTGGGGGGCTCAACAACTGCAAGGCATGCATTCAAACAAACAAACAAAGCAAAAAAATTCACATAAGTTAAAATTTTTGTTTTTTTTCTGTATCGCAACTATCAACCCCCCATCCCCCCCCCAAAAAAAACTTTTATTTATTAAATATATATTCCATCTGTTATCGTTAAAGTTTTACGAATAGAAAAAAAGTTAAGGGAGACCGATAAAAACGTTCTGGAAATATTTTAAATTTCCCAACAAAAAAAATTTTCATTTAACCCGTATCGCAAACCCCCCCCCCCAAAAAAAAACCGGAAAAACCTTCGTAATCACAATATACCAAACGTTCCTGATAAAAAAAAAATACAAACACAGGATTCTTTTTTTTTTAGGGGGGGGGGGCTACAAAAACTACCCGAAAAAACAACGAAAAAAAATTTTCCTAATCAGATAAATAAATAAATAAAATTCGCCATTTTTTTTTTTTTTTTGGAAAATTCAAAATTTCAAATAATTTTCCGATTAATTTCATTTGGAAAATGTTTTTAAAAAAATAAAATTTTTCAATCGTTGAAAATTTTATTAAATATCTTATTATTCGGATAACATCCGCACGTGTAATAAATTTTAAATATTTTCCGATATTCGAACAATAAATATTTTCCAAATTGTGAAAAACGAACCTTTTAGAAAAGCCTACGGAAAAGGGGAAAAACCAATAAAAAAATTTTCCCAGTAAATATTATAT
The DNA here is from genome assembly GCF_000006295.1 of Pediculus humanus corporis. NCBI lineage: Eukaryota > Metazoa > Arthropoda > Insecta > Psocodea > Pediculidae > Pediculus > Pediculus humanus. The sequence continues at coordinate 146,261 of NW_002987837.1, read as the reverse complement.
AAGGAAAATGAAAAAAAAAAAAAGTAAAAAAAAAAATTACGTGATGCGATTTACAAAATACTTAATAGCTTATGTATAAACCCCCCCCCCCAAAAAAAAAAAAAATTTTCAAAACCATTTATTCGTTTTTTTTTTTTTGGGGGGGGGACGGTATTTAAATGTCAGAAACTCGGTTCTGACATTTCCTAAACCTTTTTAACGTATTTTTAGTTTTGTATTCAACCTTTTCCGGTTTTCCACTTCAAAAAATTATCCCCTTATTTTCCCAATTTCAGGTACGTAACGTAATAAATATATACATAAACATAAAGCAATTTAAACTTTTAACGTGTTCATCCTTGAAAACTCACCGCCATTTTGAAAATAACGAATTATTATTTATAACTAACGACGTCTGGCGGGAAATTTTAGCAACTTGAATAGTACTAAAATTTCCCGTTAGAGGACGCTCAATACGATCGACTTTTCGTGACCTCAACTCACATTTTTAATACTATCAATGAGGAAAAAGCCGACCTGTTGTGGTTTCCGTTCTACATTTTTTTTTTTTTTTTTTTTTTTCTCTTTGATTTAAAATAATATTTATAATAAATGTAAGCAATAAAAAAAATAATGATAATAATAATTCTACGTTCTTTTCATTTTTTTTTTTTTTTTCGATGAAACTAAATCGTATAAAAACTAACGTTCGAAAACATAAAAACCTGTTGGCGTAACGGCATTAAATTTTTTTTTTTTGTTATTTAAACTAAACAAATTTTTGTATCAAATATGATATTGACGAATATTCTAAAAAATAATAATAATAATAAAATCGTAACGATGGGTAAAAAAAAACATTATTACCTATTTTCCAAACAAAAAAAAAGAAAAGTTTTTCCGGAAAAACAATAAAACTAAAATGGTTATCGTTACCCACAAAATTGGGGGGAAACAAAAGTTAAAAAATTAAATATCTTTTGTGCGAAAGAATTTAAATTTTCAACATCAAAGAGATGAAAAGTTTAAAAATAATAATAATAATAATAATAATAATAAAAGGCGTTAAAAGAAAAAGGGTTAAACGAACACGAATGGAAAAGTGTATCATTTGTAATTTGTAAAAAAAAGTTTTTTTTTTTTTTGTTTTGTTTTCCTACTTTTCAAAATGTCTTCTTTTCATTTCAATAAAAATTTCCCCCCTTTGGAATAATAATAATAATTAAATATTCAAATATTTGTGTGTTTGTGCGTGTGTGTGCGTGTAACCGAATAAATTTTTTCGACAGGCATCGATCAATTAAATCCCAATTTAAATTACATAATATAAATCAATAGAAAGTTTTTTTTTTTTTTTTTTTTTCTAAAAACCAATCGAAACTTTCTTAATTTTCGCTCTAAAATTTTTTTTTTTGAACAATAAAATAACCCAAATTATTAATTTAGGGGGGGGGGTGTGTGTCTTAAAAATTTTATCATATCGTTTTTTTTTTTTTTTGATTGTTAATTTTTTGTTAATAAATAATTAATTAAACGTTTGATTTCACTCACCTGTAACAGCTGATACCAATGACGATAATACAAACAATCGCTGCACCGGTACAACCAGCAACTATGGCTAATTACAACAAACAAACAAACAAACAATTATTAAAATTATTCATTTTTTTTTTTTTTTTCAATTATTTTAATATCATTATTAATAAATTTTATTTACGTACCTGTAAAATAAAAATCAGATCTATTGACTTCCGCCGGAAGGCTGCTAACAGGTATCATACGTACACCCGAATCCAGGTACGAAGATGACGTTTCTTTATTATTCGTATCTCTCGATGTTTTACTCGTTTCAAAAACGACATCATTATTATTATTAACATTATTATTATTATTATTATTTGTATTATCCATTTCCGAATTTCTTAATATGTTCGAATTGTAATCTTTGAAATTTCCAAAATATCTCGGATCAGACGGATTTACGGCAAATTCACTTTCTTCCGGTTTACCTTCCATGACGTAATCAAATTCCGGTTTCCGGTATTCTTTATTTGTTTTATAAGAATCATATCCGTTATTATTATTATTATTATTATTATTTCCTCCCTCTCGTAATCCTTCTCTCAATTCTGCTTCTTCTACGCTTTTTTGCAAATATTTTGCTATTTGTTGTAGTTTTTTAAATTCATCTTCCGTTATATCTACAAAAGAAAACCTTTTTTTAAAAAAAAGAAAATCTTCCGAGTTTTCACAAAAGAGTTACTAAACCCTTATGACGTAGTTGTATTATTTAATCCGGGGGGGAAGACGGTGGGAAAGGGTGGAATAAACGGGTAAAATCTTCTTAAGTTAATGATGGTAATTATTTCAAAAGTTTTTTTAAAAGGTTTAAATTTTTTTTATTAAATGACGTCATCATCGTAATAATCCTTATCGATAAAACGTTTTTACCGATATTGATTAATATTAATTTATTTATAAAAATTGTTGTTGTTGGCTATAATAAAAATAAATAAATATATATATATATATATATATATATATATATATATATATATATATATATATATATAAATAAAAAGTCAAAGTGTGAGAACGCTGTAGGGATTCCAGAAAGAATCGCTGTAGAAAGTTTTTCTATTTTTTTTTATATTAGTAATGTTTTCATGGATGTTAAAAAAAAAAAAAAGAAAAACTTTATCAAACTGAGTAACAAACATATAACATTAAACAAAAAGAAAAGTTTTTAAATTGAATTTTTAAAAAAATTATAAATAGTTATATTGTTAATAATTATTTTTTAAAAAAAAAAAAAAAAATGGAAGACATTTTGTTTTGTCATCATGTAACTTTTTTTAAAAGTGTAAAAATTTCAAGTTTGTGGTTAATCATTTTAAAATCATTAACAACAACAACAACAAAAAATAAATTTTAGTATAATTTTTTTTAATTTTGTTTAAACAATTTATGTTAAACTTAAACTTTTTAATATGATTTCAAGCATTTTGCAAATGTTTATCAAAAACCCTGACAATGAAAATCAGAGTAAAATTTTTTAAATGTTGCACACACAATGATTCTCTTTAAATTCTGAACAAAATTCTGTACAATGATTAAAATATTCATTTTTAATATTTGTTATTTATATATATATAAAATAATTTTATAAAAACTTAAAACTTTTTACAACATCTGTTAATTTGTAAAACATATAAACAGATTGAAATATATTGATGATGTATATCAATGTAATTTCATTATTAATATTATTAAGTATTGCAGAATTCATAACAGATTATTTTAAAAAAAAAAAAAAAAGGTTTTATAAAACATTAAAAAAAAAACCACTCCCAATTGAAAATTTTATTTACAATGAAGAATATAAAAGGTCAAGTTTAAAAAAAAAAAAATTTACTTTTTTTTGGGCAACATTATGTTTAGCTCAAGTGATTTTTTATCCCTGATGTTTTATTTCTACCTGATTAAAAATAGGGAAAAACTAACAAAAAAATAAAAAAAATAAAATAATCAGGTATTATAAAAACAATGGGGGGGAATTCATTATTACTAATTAAGATAAGTTAAATTTTTCTATTGTTATGGTTTCCTGCACATATGTTAACTCATTTTTATTTAAATCAAATCCATTCTTGTTTTGAATATTTAAACAAATATGCTTATTGATTTTTATTTAATAAGAACAAAAACTAATTAACTGACATGCTTTAACTAATAATAATAATAATAATAATAATAAAACTTTGAAATTTGAAAAATGCTTTGTATAAAATATACATGTATAATTTGTCATTGTCAGTTTATTACATATGTTTGTATTAATATAAATTTTATTTAATGAAATAAAAGTAGAATCATGGAAATATGTTAGATTTTTTTTAAAAATAATAAGTAATTATATGAATTTGTTTAATTAACACGTAGGTACTAAATTATTTAATAGTAAATTTTTTACTCACCAGAATAATATTCCGTTTTAACTGTAACGGCTAATAGAAAAACTATCAAACCAAAAGATAAAAAAGCTTTTGCCATATTTGATGTCGCGTTAATATTTACTTTTAAAAAAAATCAAATTCAGGTCCATATGTTTTTTAATTTAGCGTCATTTCAAAATCAAGTCCACATGAATCAATATTCTGAAAAGAACAACGACTGAGCAAAACAAACGAATTTTATCATTTGCGCATTTCATAATTTCGTGGCGTTAAAAAAAAAAAAAGTGTCAGGAGACAATTTTTTTTAGCGGTTATTTTTACCGTGTATAAAATGGCGTAGTTTCGTATTGTTAATTACTACTTTGTTGAATGTTTTTTTTTTTTTTCCAAAGCTATGACTCAAGTAGATGCTTTGATTATACATTTTGTACTTCCCAACACCCTTGCTTCTCAGGAACAATGTTCAGATGATATAAAACTTGCTTCTGAGCTCGTTATTAAATTGGGTGGAAAAATAGAATGGAAAAGACCATCAGATTTTGATACTTATAAACCACAAAAAAAAGATGTATTTGTATTTGATAAATTTGAAGGACCTGTTTTTGAAAAACTTAAATCTAATTCATCTAAACATGTGTATGTGTCAAACTATTCAACTCTTTTTTTAAATATTTGCACTAATTAACAACTCTTTTGTTAGATTAATAGGTTTTTTCTTATTAAATTACTAATACAATTTTTAACATAAAAAGTTTGTGATGAGAAAATTTGATAGTAATTATTTTAAAGAAATTTGCACCTTTTAGCTAAATTTTTTTTTTTAAAAAAGAATCTTTTTAAATGTTTTTCATATTTTATTTTTTCAGAATTTTAGGAGTAAAATATCTACTTACTTGTCTCTCAAAGGATAAAACTATACCTCCAAGCCCTTATCCACTTTTTTCTGAAGCAATGAGAAATCTTATTGTGACCAGTAGTGGATTTGATTTAGCGACCAAAAAGGTAATCGAACAAAAAGTTCAATATATGGGAGGGCATTATGACAATGCTTTGAGAAGTATTGTCACTCATTTAGTCGCTAAAAATAATTTATCGAATAAAGCCATACATTCTTATAAAAATAATATAAAAATCATGAAAATATCTTGGATAGAAGATGTTTGGGAACATAATTTAGTAAACGATGTTAATGGCGATGATGAAATTTTTCAACATCACATTTCGCCACTGTTTTTTAATTTAAAAATAACCACATCTGGAATTAGTAAAAAAGAAAAAGATACCTTAAAATCACACATAGAAAATAATGGAGGACAGTTTATGGGAGCTTTAGATGTGAATCAAACTAATATTCTTATAGTTACAAAACCGGAAGGAGAAAAATTTAGAGTTGCAAAAAATAAGAATCTTACTTGTGTCACTCCAAAATGGGTTCATGATTGTGTCGCAGCTTCTGCAATTTTGCCCTTTACTCCTTACACGATCGAATACAGCAGTAGCCCGAAATCGTCAACACCAAATGGGAAAAACTCCAATGCCAATATGTCTGCCAACTTTACTGCTAACTTTTCCATCATTAAAAAACCATCGTTTGATTGTAGCAAAGCGATGAATAATTTGGATGAAACTTTATCTACTCTCAATAGTAAAACCAGTTTTCAAACTCCTAAAAATTCAAAACAAATAGAAAATAATAAAACATTAAGTAGATCAGATAAAAATTCAAAACATTCTCACTCGACTACAATCAATAACATTTTGTTGAAAAATTTAAAAGATGCTGGACAATTTTTGGATGGTTTAAATATTTTTATATATGGATTTCAAGCGGAAGAAAGTGAGAAATTGAAGAAAATTTTAAATAAAGGTGGAGCGACTAGATTTAATGAAATGTCTGAATCTGTAACTCATGTCATAGCAGCCAGTGAAAACGATGGTAACTTGGAAAAATTTGCAAAATATGGGGCTTACATACTTTCAATTGGTTGGCTTGTCGAATGTATAAAATTGAAAGGTAAAGCAAATGAAAGTAAATTTTTATTGATAAACAATTCTACTAATTCATCAGAACCCCCATCTCCCATGAGCAAAAGAGGAGCACAACTTTTATCACAAAATGAAGTAATCAGAAGAGATTTCGATTCTGTATGTGATCAATTGGAAAAAATTTCACATTTTGATGAATTGTTAAATAGGTATAATTCATCTCAACCTGGAATGCCTTTGGATAAACCAAAAGAAACAAACGGGGATTACGGCGGTGCAAACATAGTCTCAAATAATTTTAATAATTTTAATAATCAAGATGAGTCTAGCACCAGGTCATCAGAATTGAGCTCCGATGAATTTTTTGCTGGACTTTCTTTTTTTTTATCAGGAGACCTATCAGAGGAAGAAGTCAAATATTTGGAAGACTTAATTGTTGAAAGGAAAGGTCGAATAGTAAAAAAACGAGATTTTGGAGTTCCAGATTATGCAGTTGTGCCCGTTATTGGAGCCCTTCTGACCGGAGTAACAGCCAAGGAAGTTGTAAATGTATATTTTATCAAAGACTGTTGTGTCGAAGGATGCGTTCTAACTCCTCGTTACTATCATCAACCGATTGCTTGCGTAAGAAATGTGACACCTTTAAAAAATTGTATTATATCCGTGAGTAACTACGTTCAAGGTGAAAGAGAATTTATGGAATTGATGATAGAAGCATTAGGAGGTATAGCTCAATCTTTATTGGCCAGAAAACCTAAGCAGGGAGCATTGAAATCGACTCATTTGGTATGTGCCGAACCCCACGGTCAAAAATACGAAGGAGCTTTACGTTGGGGTCTTCCCGTAGTTCATCACGATTGGCTTTTGAAATGTGCAGCTCTCGGTGTTCGAGTATCTGAAAAACCTTATTTGGTCGGGAATTGTAAATTTTCACCCGAACAAAAAAACACATCCGTCACTTCACAAACCTCTAAACTTTTATCTAACGAAGTGCCCTGTCCCGCAGCTTTGCCGTCTAATAAATCCACCGAATCTAGAACTGTTGACAAATTACCTTCGCAACGTCCGGAACCTGTGACAGAAACAAGTTCGGGTTCTCATCAAATAACACCGGTTCATAGCGCGTTAGCAAGAGTCAAAGCCACGGAAACTCCTAAAAGCGGTAACAGTCCAGATCCTAACAAAACAATAACTCCCACCTCACCCTACGGTGCGTTCTACGGAAAGGGTAGTCCTACGCCAGGAACAAGAAAACGCATTTGGAAGTGGATGAATCAAGGGGTTGAATTTCCCTTGGATACTCCGACCAGAACAGTAGAAATCGAAGAACCGTCGACGCCAATGTCCGAATTAATATCGAGACATTTGGAAATGCTCAAGAGAAAACCGGAAGACCTTCCTCCGGACTCACCCAGCGAAATCCCATTCAAACGTTTAAATTTAGATTTATCCGAAAGTGATAGTCCGAACAAAGAAGTTGTTGTTCACACAGGTTTAAAAATGATGAAACAAATCGAAGAAAATTACACGAAACACGACCTTAAATCTCCCATATCGATAAAGAAGACAGGAGAATCCGAGGGTCATCAAATGGTGATAGTTAGCGAATCCCAGGCTCACACCGAAGTAGGTTGGGACGATCCATTAGAGAAAATAAGTTTAGGCACGGTGGTAAATTTAGACCGGGACAATGGAAAGGATAAAAAGCCGAAAGTTTTTATGATTTCTTGCATATCGAAACAATTGGAAGAAATCAAAAGTTTAATAGAAAAATCCGGAGGCGTGGTATCGGGTTATCCTTATTTCGATAACAAAGCCACGCATTTGATCGCTGGAAATTTAACAAGAGCGGAAAAACTCATGGGAAGCATCGCAGCCGGATTATGGGTTTTGCATCCCTCCTACATCGAAGCATTGAAATCCATTAAAAACGTGTACGAAATATCAGAGGAAGACTACGAATGGGGAAGTCCGAAACAAAGATTTCGTTTGAATTTGTTATCGACGAACGCCGCAGATTTCGCAATATGTTCTTACTCGTGGAGAATCGGACTCAAAGATGGGGAATCCCCTCCTTTTGAAAATCAAAAAGTTGTCTTGCACGTATCACATTCGAAATACGATTCTTTTAAAAGACTGATCGAAGCCGGATGCGGTATCGTCGTCAAAGGTCAACCTCCAAATTATTCCGGTGTCGATGCCAATCTTTGCTTGTACGAAGCTCACGGCAGCACTCAACCCATTAATTTTTCGTACCTGGCAAAAAAAAAAATACCATGCGTTTCAATTTTATACATTAGTGATACATTGCTTAGAGATAAAAACGCGTTGAATAAAAATTTGATACCGGAATATTTGCAGTACGTTTCATCCGATAAATAAATTTATAATTCAAATTTTAAATTCAAATTTTTTTTTTTTTTTTTTATTCCCCCCTTCCCCTCTTCCCTTCCCCTTCGCAAGCTATTTTTATTATTTTTTTTTTTTTTTTTGTAAATATTAATCATTATTAAAAAAAAAAAAAAAAAATATTATTTATAAAATTAATTTTATTTTTATTTAAGTAGAAAAAATAATTATTATACGTCGTAAAATATTTTTCGGACCAAGTTTTTTTTTTTTTTTTTTTTTCCTTTTCGGTACAAATAACTATTTATTTTTAAGTAATAAATAAAATAATTTTTTAAAGAGGCGCGAATAGAAAACAATAATAGATGTAACAAAAAAAAAAGAAAAAAAAAAAAATTTTTTTTTTTTTTTTAAATTAACAATGATTTTTAAATTCACTTAATCTTTAAAACACTCTATCTTGGTATCCGCTATCCATTGACGTTGACGGTTTTGCAGCTGAACCCGCTGCTCCCGCACCACCCTGATGATGATGATGAGGCCTCATGTGTCCCGGCCGACGAGGAGGTGCCAAATATTCAAACATGCTTTGAGTGTGTTGAGCCAACATTTTCGATAAATCGCTCGGCATGGGATCGGACCAAAAAAAATCATGGTTGAGCGCCGAGTCCGAATCGAGTCTTTTCGATGGATCCAACACCAATAATTTATCTAACAAGTCACAAGCGTACATTTCTTTAACGTAAGGCTTTAACCTATCTTTAACTTTTCTCTTTTGTCCCTTTGGCAAATCCATTTTGTTATAAAGTTCTAAATTTTCAACGCCGGGCCACACTTCCGGTGTGATCGATCCGCACAACTGTGATATTAACGTTAATTGTTGTTGTTCTGTTGATCCCTGCATTATCGGACTCCTCGTCCACATTTCCGCCATTATGCAACCTGCACCCCACAGATCAACGGGTGGTCCGTAACACCTATCCCCCAGTAAAAGTTCCGGCGGACGATACCAAAGCGTGACTACTCGATTTGTATATCTGCAATGTATGTAACATTCATAACGTGATTTTACGCCATTGAGAAAAAAGGGGAGGGAGGGGGGGGGGCATTCGACTACCTTTGGGCAAGACCACTTTTATTCGCACTAAATGCTCTGGCCAATCCAAAATCGGCTAATTTTAAAATTCCTAATTTAGTTATAAGTACATTTGCAGCTTTCATATCCCTATGTAAAATTCTATTACTATGAATAAAATAAAGACCATTTAATAGTTGTTGCATGACTTTTTTGATTTCTCCAAGGCTAAATTTAACATTGACATTTGAAAGTAATCCAGCTAAATCATGTTCGCAAAATTCGAAAACTAAATAAAATGTCGAACGATATCTGTTGGTCAATGTCGCTTTCGTTCGACATATTTCTATTAGATTGACTACGTTTTCATGTTTTAATAATTGTAATATTTTGATTTCTCTTAATGCCGTTATAGGAAACTGAAATAGAGAAAAACAATATTTAGCATGTTTTGTTGTTAATTTTATATAAAAATTATTATTAAAATCGAGTATTCATTTAACGGAGAAAAAAAAAGCATGCAAATTGTTTAACGATAATGATTTTACGTTGGTTTTTTCCCATATTACTTAAATAAATAAAAAATGATTTGTATTTATCGAATGAAAGGCTTAACATTTTTTTTAAATATAACAAAGAGAAATTATTTCAAAGGATTTGACCTAAAGTCAAAATTATTATTATTATTATTATTGAGTCAAAGCAGAGAGCTTTCACTACTTACTTTTTAATTATCTTCGATATGAAATTCTTTCGCCTCATCCAAAGTAATATAATTTTTTTTTTAAATTTTATTATTATTATTATTATTATTATTACTATTATTTTTTTTTTTTCATTAAAAATATGGGAGATTACTTATGCAAACCATTCCCTTCATTTATGGAAAACAAAGAGAATGGTTTAGGAATATTGATACCCATAGATATGAAAGAAGGTTTCAATACAATGGAACTTACTCCCTCCTTTTCATTATCCATTAATACTTTCTTCATAGCAACGAATTTCTTAGTGTTTTTCTTTTCACGAGCTTTAAAAACTTCCCCAAACGTTCCCTGACCAATTTTTGCCACTTTTTCATACTTGCTGGCTTCGTCACAAAATTGAAATTCATAATCCTCTATGTATTTTTCTTTTTCTTTTATGTTCATTTTTTAAAAAAAAATATTCTTTGCAATTAATTTTGATTTGAGCAAAGAATTTTTTTTTTTGGCTACCTTATTAAATAAAAATACATAAGTTTATTAATAACCTACTTCGAATTCACTTATACATCGACATTTTGTTTAAGTTGGATGCAACCACGACGGTATCGTGGTAGAAGATAATCAAAGGTAAACAACAATTTTGGGCCTTTATTTCTAATTTGCTCTTTAACGTATTCGGCCAAATTTTTGAAATGGCCGCTATAAGACAAATTTGGGAATTCATGTTTAGTCCATCTTTATACAGTATTTATCGCGATGGATCCATCCAGGTAAAAAAATTTTTAAATTTTTATCAATTTAAAAACAACCCGTTTCACATGTTATCCTTCAAAATGTTATAAATTAAATAAATTTGTCACGTCCTATATGACATGACAATCAAATTAAGCAAAAATGAATTGAAGTTTTAAATGATTGCGTAAAAATTTTTTCGAAAATAATTAATTAAACTTCAATACGTTCCTTTTATTTCGTTTAAAACTTACTTAATTGCAAATTTAATAAAAATTAACTTTATAAGGAGAGAAAAAACGTATAAAATTTCATCGATACAATTACGTATAACTTTTTTAACCTCCAATATAATAATAATAATAATTTATTAATTGATATATGCCGACGTGATATTTTTTTATAATTTATTTTATTTAAATAAGATAATATTATTAATTGATTTTTTTTTTTTTTTTTTAAAACGTTTTTAGACCATGTACGAAATGAATGGTTTTGAAAAATTCGGTGGTCAAATAATACATTCCGTAAGTATTGATTTATTAAATAATTTTCGAAATCATTTTCTTAAACCTAATTGTGTTAACATAATGTATCATTCATAACAAAAAACAAAAACAATTTATTAATAACAAATTATTTCAGTTCATTATTCTATGGAATATAGGACTTTACACATCTCCCTTGATAGCTACAATTTGCTACAAAAAGGGTTATATAGTATTCGAAAGTTTAGCTTTAGTTACCAAAATCCTAATCGGTATCGGAGTCATTTTATCATCATCATATTGCATAAAAGGATTGGGACGATTAAATAATCCAACCTATGTTAAATTTTATCAAGTATTAACGCAAGCTAAAAAATCATTAAACAAAGATACAAAGGTTAGTTATCTATTAAAATAGCTTTCATTTAAATATAAAAAAAAAAAAATTCATTTTAAAATCTTTTTATTTCCATTTTTTTTTTTTTTTTAGAAAGCTCTTATGAAATATGATTTTGAATTTAGCGAATGGCCTGTCGAATTCAGATGGAGTGATGTTATGTATGTATAAATAAATTTTTATTCTGCTTTTTTTTTTCATATTTTAAGTAAAAATTAATTTATAGGGATGACGGAGGTAGATTTTATGCAGAAAGTCCAACTTCTAGAAGTTCTGCTTATGACACCATAACTTCAATACCTTGTCAGGTTCTTAGCTTTTTAGCAGCCAAAACATTCGGAATTAAAATGGTTTATCCAGGCTCTATTCGCACATTGCAATATTTTATGTGTAAGAATAACGAATAAAATAATTCTTTCTATACATTTTTCCCAAAAGTTAACAACCTGATACAAGAGGTTAATTAAAGAGGTTAATGTTTATTTATAGTTTCCGTTATACTACGCGGAAGAGGAAAATTAATTGTCGATTACAATGCGGAAAGATTTAAATTAAGAACACGCGATGACAACGATATTGATACAATAGTTATTGATAGGAGAGGAAAAACGCCCAATGGTAACACTTTGGTCATTTGTTGCGAGGGAAATGCCGGATTTTACGAACTCGGTATAGCGATGACACCCATCGAAGGAAATTATTCCGTTTTGGGATGGAATCATCCCGGTTTCGGCGGGAGCACGGGAATTCCATTTCCATCCCAAGAACAAAATGCAATCGATTGCGTGATGCAATTTTCAATAAATCATTTGAAATTTTCACCGGATAATATTGTATTATTCGGTTGGAGTATCGGCGGATACTCGGCATCTTGGGCGGCCATGAATTATCCCGATGTTAAAGGAGTGGTAAGAATAAGTTGAAACCTAATAATAATAATATTATCGTGGAAATATTATATAATGTTTCGCTTTCGATAGATTTTAGATGCAACATTCGATGATATTTTACCGTTGGCAATACCGAGAATGCCACAATCGTGGGAACCATTAGTCAAACGTACCATTCGAGGTTATATTAATTTAAATCCATGCGAACAATTAACTAAATACAATGGCCCTGTGACTTTTATCAGGAGAACAGAAGATGAAATTATTTGTACGGAGTAAGTTAAATCCATAGAATAATTTATTGAAAAAGAATTTTTCTCGGTTCAAGTCGTTGTAATAATAATCAATTTTTTTTTTTTCCCCCCGCCCCCTTCCGCAGGCAGGGAAATTTGTCGACGAATAGAGGAAATCATTTGGTATCGAAATTTTTAAAATATAGATATCCGAAAATATTCGATGATAAACGACAGAAAATATTAAACGAATGGTTAGCGTCGGAAAATATTCAACAGGGTGAGTTGTCATAATAATAATAATAATAATAATAATAATAAAACTTTTTAACGGTGTCAACCGTTGGGTTAACCTATGACCTTACAAAGGTCAACTAAATTAGAAGAGTTTCAAAAAAACGGGATTTATTCTGGAGAAAAGAGAGAGAGAGAGAGAGAGAAAACAAAAATCTTACCTTATTTTCTTTCCAGTAGGATGGAGTTTCTTCGATAATACCTCTTATCTCTTATAGTGAGTTTCGATTAGGTTTTTTTCTTCCGCGTTAATCCAGGTTCAAAATCGTACCGTACACGATGTCAGGTATGCAAATCCTCCATTTGTGAGAATACTTGAAACCGTTTGAACATTTCATGTGAGTGAGTAGAAAACAAGGTTTCGATGTTGGTCCGCCATCGATTTTCATTACAAGAGGAGGAGTGACGTAACTCTTCGCCGTCGCCATATTTAGTTTTTCCAAATTTAAATAATCTTCGAGACAATTTTCCGAAATTTGATTTCTAGGATCGATTTCGCATTTGTAATAATTTTGTGTGTTGAATTTATCCGGCCACAAACCGAGATGATTTCCATCGCATTCCATAAAATCCACATCGTGGTCCGTGTGAGATTCATCTTGATTTTCTGACGTTGAATTTTTCAATCCTGTTATCTTATCGTATCCTGTCGCGAAAGGGGGATGGAAAAGTTAAATTTCGTGGAGTTAAAAAAGGAAAAAGAAGAAATTTTCTACTTACGTCTTTTATTTTCGTTCACGTTCACTCCGGAAAATTTTCCAAATTTTTTTTTTAAAAAATTTGTAAATAAATTTGCGAGTAGAGAAAACAGAGGAACGAATTTCACTGGAGAAATTGTCGTCGTCGTCGTCGCCGTCGCCGTCGTTTGAATGGGTTTCACCGTCGACGACATTATTCTCTTACTGGAATGATTTTCAACGAAATATTTGCCTTCCAGAAAAGGTTTCGACGTCGTCCATTTGAATAGAATGAAAAACGTGAAGATGATTTTCGTTAGAATTTTTAAATTCATCGCCATTTTTGTTTTTTTCCTTTTGACGATCGTTCGAAAAGACTTTGTATTAAATAAAATAAAATTCTTGTTCGGATTATTGTTGAGTTAATTTCATCGTTGGTGGTTTGCAAAAAAAAAAATTTTGAATTTTGCTACGTCATTTTTTCCTTTTTTTCTTTTTTTTCACGTGTCAAGTTTTTCTCTCCCCCTCACTTCCCCTCTTCTCTCTCTTTTTCTCTCTCTCGGTTCAGTCAGTTGTGTGTCAATGATGGCGTTTTTTTGAATTTATTCCTGAAAAGAAAACAAAAAAAATTTTTTTGTTTTTTTTTTTTTTTTTGTCAAAACGTTTTTGTTTTCGTTCGTCCTTCTTTTTTCTTTGATATAAATCATGTCGGGAAAATTTTTTAATTACACACACACGCGCGACTTAATTAATAACTTATGGAAATTTATTCAAGTTTTTTTTTGTTTTTCAAAGCTTAAAGACACTCATTAAAATATTAATTAATGTCTTCTCTCTCTCTCTCTTTCTTTCTTTTTCTCTCTCTCTCTTTCTTTCTTTCTTTTTCTCTCTCTCTCTCTCTCTCTCTCTCTCTTTCTTTCTCTCTTTCTCTCTCTTTTGAGGAAAACAAAAAACTACGATTAAGTATAATTAATACAACTTAAACGTTTAAATCCCTTTTTTAAAAAAAAATTAGGTAAACATAAAAATTTCACAAAATTATCATTATCATTATTATTATCATTATTATTATCATCGTTATTATAATTATTATTATTATCATGTTTTAAGAGTGACGTGACAGACGAAGGAAAATAAGTAAGAATGAAAGAATAAATGAGAAAAAAAAAAAGAAAAAAAGCTTGTTGATGTTTTTTTAATAATAATAATAATAATAATAATAATAATAATGATGATGATGATGATAATGATGATGATGATGATGATGGTGATGATGATGATGATGATGATAATTTTTTTGATTTGATTTCAGCATTGATTTGGGATCGTTATCAAGTCGATAAAGAAAATTGTTCCATATTATTATATTCGTACATAACGGAAAATTCATCGTCTTATCCGATACAATTGGGTGAAGAATTTTCGGATGAGCAAAAAAATCACATGACTCTGTATCTGGTGAGTTCAAATAATAATAATAATAATAATAATAATAATAATAATAATAATAATAATAACGCTAAAGGCATTCGTCTCATTTAATTAAATCATTTTTTCTTTTCTTTGTTATCACTCAACCGTGAAAATTTAAAATTGTCAAAAGAAAAAAAAAAAAAGTCACAACCTAGTTATCATTTAGAAAAGTGACTTGTTTTTGTTTTTTTTTTTTTTGTTATTTAATGACTCGAAAAAAAAAAAAAAAAGGAAATAAATTAATTTTTTGTTTGTTGTTGTTGTTGTTGTTGTTTTACAGGTGGATATGTATCTCAAAAGTTATCGTTCAACTCATTGCACTCCGCTACCGGTTAGCTTGTTTAGAATACCTCAAACGCCCTCGTCCGACACGGGTTTTGTTAAACTTTAATTATTATTATTATTAATATTTTTAACTTGATTATTATTATTATTATTATTATAGGTACGATTACATAGCAGTGGCTATGAATTTTTTATCATTATTATCATCATTATTATTTATGTATCCTTTAAATGTTATTATCAAACTTTTGATTCGTGAACTTCATCAGGTGGTTTTTCGTTCGAATTATTAGTTGATGATAAATCTTGAGAGGTCGAATCGGATGATGGTGATTTTGTCAAATCTTGTTCTACTTTAACCTCCTGAAGAACGGGAGATTGAGGTGTTGCGGGATCAGGAGTCTCGTCGTTGTTATGAGAAATATCTTCGTTGCTATCGTTTTCCTTATAAGATTCCAACAATCTTGAAACTTTTCGCGGTCTGTTTATATTTCTGTTTGATTTGAAAAAACTTGATTTTCTATGGGGAATGAGAGGAGACGACGTCGAAAAACTATTTCTTCCTTCGTTTTTTGGCGTCAGAGGGATATCGGAAAATATATCCGCGTTTGAATTGTTTCTAGCAACTCTTTGTCGTGCTCTTTCTAATATCACGTCGATACCTTCCAATGTTTCCGGATCGATATCATCCGAACCTATAAAAATTTAATTATTTTGATTCGTTGATTTTTATAAAAAAAATAAAAATTGAAATTTGACAAAAAAAATACCTGAAAGAAGTTTTCTACGTGGAACTTTATATTCTTCCGGTTGGGAACCATCATCCGAATTGGCAGCGATGGAATGACGATGTGATAATGCAGCCTGATATGTTATCCTATGTGCTGTTTGACGTCTGCGTCGTAACATTTCACGTTCGTCAACGTCGTTTATCAAATTGGGATCATATTTTTCGTGTAGCTGAAATATTACGTTCACACGTACGATTCATATTTAATAATAATAATAATAATAATAAATCATACCTTATTGTACGCGCTAGCTCTAAACGCTCTTCGCAATTGTTCGGTGCTGGCTTTTAATTCCGTATTGTTTCCTCCCAAGTTTATCGAATGGGGTTGACGTGTATCCGATAAAGTTCTCCTTCTCAATTGAACTCCCGGAAATATTTCTGGTAATTTCACGGGTGGTTTTATCGAATATCTCACGGATGCACTTCTAAGTAATTTTTTATGGGGTTCTACGTAATCTTCGTGTAGTATATCCGCTTTTTGATCTTCGATGAGGGCGACAGGTCCGTACAAATGTGCTATGTGTTGCGTCAATGCAAGTTTTTCGTAAAGTCTCGTCAAACTGTTTGATTTTGTAGTATTTAGAAAAATTTTTTTCAAATAATTTTCGTCAATGTATTGAATTTTTCTCTGTTGGGGAAAAAAAAAAAAAAAAATTCAATTATATAAAAAATGAAACGATAGTACCTCCTGATGTTTATAGTTTAATAAATAACTTACTCGAACATAATTATCTCCTCTAACTCCTGAAATTTCTTCTATACCAGCCATCATAGTTCTCATTATCTATAAATTACCAAAAATTTTATTATTATTATTTTTTTTTTCCATTTTTTTTTTTTTTTTCATTTTAAATATGGCGGATATACTTACATTATCATTTATTTCTTCATTCATTGTTTTTTCATCACTCGAAGATTTTTTTATATTTAATAATTTGACGAGCCATTTAATCGTTCCCCCTTGTATAAAAACTGTAAATAATATGACTATAAGAGTCGTGGTTAAAAAAATCGGTTGGGTTTTAACAACGTCTTTATCCAACATGGCGACTAATGAAAAAGCCACGGCTCCTCTTAAACCTCCATAAGCCATAATAAATTGCTCTTGAAATTTTATCTTTCGAACTCTGTACATATTTACAAAAGAACTTAAACAGAAAACGGCTAACGCCAAAAAAAAAAAAAAAAAAAGATATCAATTATTATTTATTTATTTTTTAATTCGAATGAAAATTTTCCCCCGGAAAATTCGTCGTCACCTATAAATCTGCAGATAAAACATAAAAACAAAGTCCATAAAACGAAACCGGTGTGCCAAACGTGTCGTTTACTCACTAAAACCATTCCCAAAAATAAAAAAATAATAGCATCGCTTGTCGAACTGAAAAAAACAAAAAAAAAAAAAATTTTTATCACCGTTAAATAGAAAAAAAAGATGAAGATATTAATAATAATAGTAATTTTTTTTTTTTTTTCACCTTATCATTTTAGTAAAATATGTCACCGTCGTTCTAGAATGATCTGATATATTTTTTAGAGCATAATGTGCTTGCACGACTCCACAACCGATTATTGAAATAATACCGGAAAAATGAAAAAGTTCTGCTGCTAAATACGAAAGATAGGAAATTCCCAAAACTGCGAGTGGCTCCACGACTAAAATAAACACAAAAAATTACTTAAATTATTTCAAAAACTTTCTATTTGTAACTACAAAGACTCTGTACCTCTAACATCTTGAGTAGTTTTTGTTATTAGGGCTGTTATCAAACCGAAAAAAATTCCTATAACTAAACCGCCAAAACTTGTTGTAAAAAAAGCAACGATAGCAAGGCCAAATTGACTACCATCGACATTTTTCATTTCTGTAAACGTGACGGCTGTTGTATATAAAACCACCGTGACCGCATCTGCAAAAAATTATTTAAAACTCCATTAAAGTATTTCTCGTAAATTTTTTTTCACGCATTTGTTTGTTTTTTTTTGTTATAAATAATAATTTACTACCATTGAGTAAAGATTCACCAAATAAAAGATAATATAAATCTTTATTAACTCCAATTTCTTGAAATATGGCCAAAACGGCAACAGGATCAACTGCTGAAACGAGTGCAGAAAATACAATCGTATCCGTCATCGTCAATTTAATTATTCCCATGAGTCCTCCGATGGAAAGAAGGTATAATATAGGTCCGATGAGAAAAGTGTTTATTAACGTACCCTGTAAAATAAAATAATCTCTCTCTCTGCCATTTTATAAAATTTTGAATATCAAATTAAATTTATGGTGATGTGGGAAAAAAAAAAAAAAAAAAAAAAAAAAAAAAAGGTTCAACTTACAACAACTGCATAAACTAAAATTGTACTTAAATTATCAGCAAATGATCTGTCATAAAGTGAATATGCTGATTCTAAAATAACCCTGTAATTGAAGGTAATAAAATATTATTCATTAAAATTTTTTTTTTTTTTTTATAATTAACATTTAATTTATTTATGCTCACGGTGGAAGTAATATCAAGAAAAATAGCCTTGGAGTAAAAGTTGGTAATGCAAATTCCCCATCAGGCACGACCTTATCAGCTTCATTTTCTGGCTCAGGAACTCCACTCAAACTAAAAAAAAAAAAAAAAATTTAATTGAAACAAAAGAATTTTTTTTTTTTTTAATGTAAAAGATAATTCATGTTCTTTTTTTTTTTTTTTCAACTGACTCTTTTGTTTTTTAGATTTTTCTTTATTATTCTTTTAGATGAATTATTTAAATATTACCTCCTCAACAATTGATGTTTGATCCCTTCTTGTAATAATATTCATTACTTACAATAAAATAGTTCCTAGTATGACTCCCATGATAATCATGAGGCTGAAATTTAATAATAATGATAATAAATTAATTAATATGCATTTATCAATAATTTTGCTTATTATCTCAACTTTAAATAAAGCATTGAAAATACATAAAATAAATTTAACATTCTTACCAGGATTCAGGTAACCATGATGACAACCAATATGCATGATGAAAACCTATAAATGCAAAAGAGAAAAAAATTAATCAGAATTTAAAAAATTCATAAAATTTAATTTTAAAATTCATCATTTTTGAATGAAAAAGACAATTGAAAATTTTAGTAGATGAAGAAGAAGAAGTTAATTAAAATTACTTGTACACATATTGTAAGATTTAAAAACAATATATATATATATATTTAATTAAATGGCGTCTTGTATAAAATTTAAATTTTTTATTTCAAATGGAAATACGATATAAGTTTCATTTATATATATATATAAAATTTGACGCTCCTAAATTTTAAATAATAATAAATTCCATAATTTTTTTGGTAATAATACTTGCCATTCATTCAATCATCGAATGTGAAAAATTAATAATGAATGCACGAATGCTTTGTAATTATTATCACTATTATTATTATCACTATTATTATCACTTTTTATTTAAATTTAAATTTATTCGCATTTATTCCGGTGTAATTTTTATTTAAACACACAAAACAAAAAAAAAAAAAAAAAAAAAGTAAAAGTCGTTAATGAAACACTACGTGCATGCCATGTTTTAATTGGGAAAAAGGACGTGGCTTTAGAAAATTTTTGGCGCACGAATTTTTTAACGGCAATTTACGTTAAGCCATTCATTCAAAACATTTGCATTATTTTAAAAAAAATTATCATTTAAATCGACATTTTGTTAATTATTTTGAACTATTATGAAAATAATTGTGAACTGTTAACATTACTATAATATAAAAATAATAAAAAATGCTTAATTTTAAATATTCATCCCCACCACCCCCCCCCCCAAAAAAAAAAAGCATGTAATTAATTAATTATTTTATAAAAAATTACTTTATTATAATTTTAAGAATTTATTAATGTAAAAAAAATGTATGCTAGTGTGAAAAATACTTTAGCATGTGTATTAAATTCATTTATATGCATTATGTAATAACAATTTAGAATGTGATGTAAATATTCAATAAAAATTACAATTAACATAAATGTTATTGAAAATTTATGTAATTTTTTTTTAACTTAAATATATCAACTCCTTTTCCTTCAAATTCAGATTAGACACAACAAAACAAATTATTAATTATTTTTTTAAAAAAAAAATTCCTCATTGTTGCAAATGGAGAGCACACCCCCTTATCAATACATTTAAATTTTTGTGTTTCAAAAAACATGTTAACAAGTTTTCAAATGCATTAATTAAAAATGAAATATTTATTTAAATAAAATTGTTATATAATATAATAAAGTAAAAAAAAAAAAAAAAAAAAAAAAAAGAAACTTGCTTTGAAAAAATTGCCCCAAGTGTTTTTCTCTCCATTTGAGAATAACATTTAAAAAAAAAGAAAACTCACCAACTTTGGCCAATCCGGTAACAACAACAAATGCGGTAAATGTAAAAAAAATCCCAATTTCATCCCATCTCCAATTGGCAACATGAATTCCATGACTTTCTTTATGTTTCCCCGTTTCGGGAATTCTTCCCAAAGGATATTGTTTTCGTCTAAGATAATCATCATAATATGGAAATGCATATTCGGGTCTTAAACTTCTTTTAAATCGTTCGGAATGTTTAATTAATTGATCATTCGATATTTTTTCCGTTGGAAATAAACGTTTCAGTATAAGGCTCTTATCGTTAACGGTTAAACTATCATCTGTCGATATAATATCATTTAATTTATTTGCCGAAATAATTACCGTTGTCATAATAATAATAATAATAATCATAATTATTTTAAAAATTACAAATAAAACAATCGAAGTGTTCACCATCGCGTCTGATCTCATACTGAATATAATTGTAAAAACGTTAATTAAATAGTAAATGATTTTTAAAACTTGCATTATCACGGGAGATAGGGATTTAGGTATACACACACACACGCCATATATATTTAACATTAAATAATGGCGTTAATTTTTTTTTTAAAATTAAATTTAATTTATTTAAAAATAAATAAATCACGAACGAAAAAATAATTTTTGGTTTTTAAATTTAAATTCCTAATAAACGATTTATTATTATTATTATTATCTTATTAAAATTTTTTTTAAAAGTTTCATCGATTAAAAAGATGCTGTTACGAATAGAGTAGTAATCGTTTTTTAACTTGTAACGAAATTGGAACGTTTTTAAAATTTCACGAAATTATAAACGTTCTACTTTTTTTTTCCTTTTACGTTAACGGGGCAAATACGTTTTTTTTTAATTTAAAATAATAATAATAATAATAATCGTGCATTGTAAAAAAAAAAACATTCGTTATTATTATTATTATTGTAGAAAAACTTACGATTTGTTGAAAATAATTTTGTTTTAGGCATTTAAATAATAAAATTACGCAAGTGTCGTTACGTACAGGTTGTGTGAGGAGGCTTCACATAAAAAAAAAAATAAATAATGTTTAGCTTAATAAGGAGCAGAAGACGATAAATTTTTTTTATGTGTGTTACACAAAACGTATTTCATTTAAACTAAAAAAAACGATTCTTGATTTAATTCTATCCATTTTCAAAAAAAAAATTTAACTTAAATAATCGATTTGGGTTCGTGCCAGACGAATTTTTTTAATAATGGCGTCTATGCGACTTTGTATTCATTCAAACCACAATCGTTTTTTTTTTTTGCAAAAAACCTTAAATAATAATGATAATAATAAAAATTATTTATTTATTATTATTATTAACAGGTTTTTTTTGAACCGTTTAGGTTTTGACCTTGACCGGTTAATGTCGGAAGATGAATGAAACGCATCATGTGGAACATTTAAAAAACTTCGCCCAAATTTTTATTTTCGTGACGAATTATATTTAATTATTACGACCGAGTTTAAAAAAAAAAAAAAATTACGTACGTTTTACTAAAATCGATCGATATTTTCCAACTATCGATAAGTATGTAATTGGTTATTTATCGATTTTATATACATTTCATAAACAGGAAATGACAACAAAACGTTTATTATTATTAACGACGTAACCTTAAAAAAAATTGATTTACCTCATTTGTATTAGTTGATGAGTAATGTGAAATTCAAGACGAATCCTTTGTTTTTTACGACTTTTGAGTTTTTTTTTTTTTATCTGTAATAATAATAATAACGTCATTAAATACATTGTAATTTTTTTTTTTTTTTTCACCGTCTTCTGCTTCATCTTAATCGTCATTATTTCAATAATAATCGAAAGAACGCACACGCAGAAAAAACAAAAAAATTTACCAAATCCTCCATATTTTTTTTTTGTCTTAAAGAAAATTATTATTTGTAGTCTTCTTTTTGTTTTCTTTCCCAAAATTTTCCACATTTTCAATTTTTACCAATTAAATTTAAATGTTAACTACGAAGGAAAAAAATTAAATTAATAATAATAATAACAATTTAAATACAAAAAAAAATAATACAAATATAAAAAAAAAAAAAAACGGTTTGGAAGAAAAAAAATTGTTATTGTTATTATTATTATTATTATTATTTTCTCCTGAATTTTCTTAATTTTTATCGTTTGACCGTCGTTACGAGATGACAAAAATTAAAACGTGTCAAAGGTCAAATGATGAAAATATGAATTAATTAAGCTGCAATTCATCGGTCGCCAGGTCGGCCATGAAATCAACCTTTTTTTTTTTGTACAATAATTCTGAAAAGGTTTTTTTTTACTTTTTAAATTCGTTTTTATCCAAAAAAAAAAAAAAAAAGGGATAATTAAATAAAATAAAATAATAAATTTTAATTATTACAATTGTTATTGTTTTCTTTTTTTTAAAAAAACAATATTTTAAAATTTTTAGTTTACCAACTATTATTAAAATGCGGGGGTGAATGAATGAATGCTCACGAAGAATTATTCGTCATCGACCTTTTCTTTCTTTTTCTTTTTTTTCTTTTTTTTTTCCGTGGCTTCGACTTCTCCTTGCTCCCCGTCTTCTGCTTCTTCTTGCTCTTGCTCTTCTTCTTGTGCTTCTTCTACTTTCGATTTTTTCTTCTTCTTTTTCTTAGATTCGCTTTCTACGGTCCGAGTTTCTTCCTCGACCGTTTCCGACGTTTCTCCTTTCATTTTTTTCTTCTTTTTCTTGGTTGGCGTTTCTGTAAATAATAATAATAATAATAATAATAATAAATTTTATTAAATAAAAAATTATTCGTTTTCTTTTATCTGATTCTTTAAAAAAAAAAAAAAAATTATAATTGATTTACCCAAAGACAATTCTCCAAAATCTGTTGTTGGAGTTTCAACATTGTTATCTTGCGCTTTTGATTTTTTCCCGGGACTTTTGTCTTGTTCTTTCTTAGATTTTTTCACTTCCGGTTCTTCGACTGGCTTAACTTCTTCCGCCGAAGACAGTTTTCTTTTTTTAGCAGATATTGTGGAATCCATGGCAGTTGGATATTGTTTCACTTCACTAAAATAAAAATTTTCAATTTTATAAAAATGATCTTTGCGAATTAGGGTAGTAAAGTGTTGTTTTCAAAAGACTGATACAATTGAAAAAAATATTTTTAACGTCAGTAAATCTTTTGAAATATTAATTTACCACTCTTCTGAACATACTCGAGGAATGATTCCTTAAATACTACCTGAGAGCGGCAAGTAAAAAATAATAACTTTTAATCACCATTTTAACAAAAAAAAAAAAAAAAAAAAACCATGTGCTTTACCTTTTATGATGATATTTTTCAAATTTTGCTTGAACTTTTCCAGTTCCGCTTATTTTTCTTATACTTCCTTCTTCTAGTAATCTGAGCCTTTCTTCTAATTTAGCTTTGTGTTGAGCACCTAAATCTAACGTTGTGTCATCTCCCAATGCATCCACACGCGTGGCTAAAGCAGCTTTCGCTGCCAACATCCTAGACATTTTACCCTTATTTTTAACACTCGATTGACCGACGAGAGCTGAATGATAAATTAAACCATATTTTGGAGTATCTCTTTTAGTTTTCAAAGCTCTAAACAATGCCTTTTCAGCTCCTAATATTTGAACAGTTGAAGCTGGATGTTTTGCCAAATTCATGAGAGAACCAGCGTGTGATATTAATCGCGCTCCTACCAATTCTCCAACAAGTACGGAAAGATTTGGGGCTATGGCAATCATTCTTGAACGGAGGTAATCGTGCAAATGCGTCCGGTATTGACTTAAAACCAAAATCTGTGTGAGAGAAAATTTTAATTAGTTTACATCAGCTAAAATTATAACTGAATATTTAAGTATTCCTTACTTGTTCACACCATGCTAAAATCGTTTCTACATCTTCATCAGATATTTCGGTACCCATAGAAATTTCAGCGGCTTCTTTAACTTTTTCTTCAACTTCTTCTGGCAATATGTCGGATAAATCGGAAGTTCTTGCTTTATCTCTAGTTCCTATTATTTGAATTGTTTTTACAAAAGAAATATTATCAGTAACTATTTTATCCAACTCTGGAAAATGCCAACCATACCACTCTCTGCATCTCATTATATAATTATTTAGCTCTTTGTCCAAGTCATCCAATAAACTTACAGATTGAACAATCATTGTGTCTACTTTATCTGGGTTGAATTTTAATTTGTAACGAGACAAGCTGAAAAAATATTAATTAAAAATATTTTTCATAATGGATTAAAAAGTTGAAATTGTAAAAAAAAAAAAAAAAAAAAAAGTATCGTAGATGAATACCTGTGAGCTAATCCGAGAGCCATGGCAGTCATTTCTTTTTTAGGCAAGCCAGAAATTAAACTATCAGCTTGAGACCTAATGCATCTCAATAGTTCTTGCACATTTGAATTTGAAACACATTGTAAACTTAATTTGTCTTTAATTGCATTACCAAGCTTAGCATCTGCCACTAACAGTTGCTCTTGAACATCCTTTAAAACATATTTTTTTAGCGTTTTCTTTAACGATTTACATAGTTTACCTTCAACTGCTGCTGTTGTAGCAGCTAAAGCTTCAGTAGTATCTGTGAATTTTTCAAAATGCTTTAATTTGATGCTGAAAAAAAAAAAAAAAAAAAAGATCAGTATTAATTACATTACATAAAAATTTAATTTGAAATTTACAAAATATGTAAACAAGTAGTAAACAATACATAAGAGCGCAAGTAATAACTTTCGAGTAAAGTTAACTTTAAAGTGTCTTGCTAATTTAAAATTTGGTCAGTGAATTTTAAATTTAACTTACATCTTGCTCGCTCTTTCGGGAGATGAAAAATCCTCGTACAAATTATCAGACTTGGCCAACTTCTTTTCATCTAGAAGCTAATAAAAAACGTCAGGTATAAATAACTACACCTATTATTAATTTCATTTCCAAATGCCGAGTTAAAATTCTGCCACTCTATAATTCTATGCAGAATTGAAAGTGACCGGCAAGTATGTATTTATAAATAAAGGTTAAAAAAAAAAGTAATTGTTAGAATTTACAAAATTTATAAAATTCTCACCTTGAAAATAGCATAACCAGCAGCAGTTTCAAACAAGACTAACATTTTTATTAATTAAAAACATAAAAGCCACGAGGTTTTAAACAACGCGTCCACCATTTTCAGGGTAATCGTAACGGAAATAGTGTGTTCAGTAAAATATCGGAGGCAGCGTTCGATATATCGTTTGTATTTGATGAATAGTGTAGTAATAGTATTTTCAATTTAATTATTTTTTAAGTTTATTCGTTAAGGATTTAACCTTGTATAAATTTAAAGTATTTAATATTTTGCATTTTAAGGATATGCTAATAAGACAATGGCAGGCTCCGCGGTTCGGAGACTAATGGCTGAATATAAACGTTTGTAAATTTTTTTTGTTTACATTATCGGATTTAATTTATTTTTTTTTTTTTTTGTTAATAATGACTACACAAAATTAAATTTTTCATTTCAGAGCTTACTCTAAATCCACCTGAAGGAATTATAGCTGGACCGGTAAATGAAGAAAATTTTTTTGAATGGGAAGCTTTAATAACGTAAATAAAAAAAAATTTTCTATTTTTCAAACAGGGAAAAAATAAAAAAAAAAAAATTGTACACAGCTTTATTTATTTTATAGAGGACCCGAAGGAACATGTTTTGAAGGAGGAGTTTTTCCTGCCAAATTAACTTTCCCCCCTGACTATCCTCTTAGTCCACCTAAAATGCAATTCACTTGTGAAATGTTTCATCCGAATAGTAAGTTTCCTCTGTCATTTATCAAAACTAACTTTCTTAATCGTAATTCATTTGGTTTTCCATTTTTGTTTTTAGTTTATGCTGATGGTAGGGTTTGTATTTCGATTCTTCATGCTCCGGGTGATGATCCTATGGGTTATGAATCCAGTGCTGAAAGGTGGAGTCCTGTTCAAAGCGTAGAAAAAATACTACTCTCAGTAGTTAGCATGCTGGCTGGTACTTAAATTTAATACAACATAACATTTACAATAAAATTTTCATCCACATTTTAAAAAAAAAACCTATATAATAAAAAAATTCATTATTACTATAATTATTAAACATTTTTCAGAGCCTAACGATGAAAGCGGAGCAAATGTCGATGCTGCAAAAATGTGGAGAGAAAACAGGGAAGAATTTAATAGAAAAGCTGAAAGATTGGTACGCAAAACCTTAGGTATTCCAATGACTCCATAACGATTCTTAACAATATTCTTCTCGAAATTTATAATTATTATTATTATTTTTTTTTTTTATTCAATTCTTTTGGATTATTTTTAATATCTGAAAATAAATTTAATTGATAAATAAATATATTACAACAACAGCAGACAACAGCAAATTCATTGTAAATCTAATAATTTTAAAAAATAATATAAATATTATTATGAGTCATTGGTACTCATGACTTGACACACTAGACTGATACTATAATGATATCATTATTATTATTATTTATTAAATAATTTTTATGTCTAGTTTGAAAATATTTTAAAAACCTGTATAAATTAGTTTTCATTAAAACAAATTATTTACGAAAACTGTTATTATTATTTTTTTTTTTAAATTTTATTGAATATATATATATATATATATATAAATTAAAATTATTTTATAAATTTTTGTTTTTCCCCCTTCCCTCCCCCACCCCACCCCCTATTATTTTTATTTAACCTTTTTACACATTATAATTTTTTAAAAAAATCGAGAAAATGATTTATTTTTAAAAAATAAATTAATAATTTATTTTACAAAATATTTACAAAATATATACAAATTTAAGTATTTATTATTATTATTATTATTATTATTATTAAAAAAAAAAGCAACTTGTATTTATGTCTGGCATGGCCTTATTTAATGTTTTTATTCTTGATATTTTTAAAAAAACAAACACAAATCGATGAAAACAATTGAATTCTATATAAACAATCAAAACAATTTCATTTCATTTCGAATGATTTCTTCTTGAAACAAATTTAAAAAAATTAAAATTGAACCTGAACCTGACATTAATGCAAGACATATACACACACATATTTACAATAATAATTTATTTTCTTTCTGAACCTAAATAATCCTTATTATAAATAATTAATCAATACAAACAAAGCAAATTGATAATAATTGAGTATGCAAAGTGACTTTCAAAAAAAAAAAAGGGGGGGTGGGAGTGAAAAAAATCAAGACTAGATTTTATCTTTTTTTTTTTTTTTTTTTTTTTTTTTTTTTTTGAATTTCCCGGGGCAAAAAACGTTATTATTAAAATATACGTATGAGAAATAAGCCTTTTTTTTTTTTTTTTTTTTTTTTTTGGATGAATGGATTTTGACTCAGGAAAAACCCTCCGTTGGATTTTCGAAAGGCCAAAATTGATTATTATTATCCTTGAATGTATCGCTGCTAAGATCGTCCGTTAAAAAATTTTCCGAATAATAATGTTGAGTCGATAGATAATCCAAAACTTTATTCGGAAGTGGTAAATATTTTATATGATCTTTTCTAACTGATTTTAATATGACAAATCTGTGGGGAGAGACAGAGAGAGAGAGAGAGAGAAACATAAAAATCAAACATTCGAAGAAAAAAAAACATGGAGGCTTTGGAAAAGTTCCATTCATACATACCTGCACATGTGTTGAAGACTTTGAACTTGTTTAAAACGTGATACGGGATGAAGTAATTGTACTCTCATTGGTCCTAATACGGGTCGACGATGAAGGAAAAACAAATATCGACCACTTCTGGAGTGTTCGACTGCACTCTCTATAAAATCGACGATCGTGTGACTTTTAAACCTTGTAGAACTTCCAAAACTAAAATTACCTGAACACAAAGATTTGAATGTAAACAAAACAAAATGTTTTGCACACGTCAAACAAACAATGTATAGGAAAACAAACATACCGTGATCATGTTCTATTCGGACGTGTCTTATGATAGAATTAAGTTTAAATGTAAGTGAAAATATATAATAATCGTCACTACTGTCTCTAACGATAAAAGATCCATCAGGTTCGTTGGATAAAATTTTTTCAGCCACTTTACCGGATATGGGACCCCAATACCATCCACACTGAAAAAAATTATCATACGAATCATTACAATTTATTTTTTTTTTTTTGTATAAATAATTATGTTACAGAAAATGATTTAAAACTTACGTCTTTTACTTTTTCAATGCTGGACGCAAAATCAACGGAAGCAAAAGATTCTTTAGATTTGAAAGGTAAAGAAGTATTATTACTCGTTTTGTTTTCTTGAGGGGATAAAGGAGTTGAATCAGTTGTAAGCGCCATTTTTTCCCCATCATCGTCTTCGACTCCCGGAAGTGGCGGCAAAGCTCTTTTGGAAAATGGAGGTTTCGTTATGGGACTTGGCGGATTTCGATCTTCGTAACCGCTCAATCTGATACCCACTTCATCGCTCCTGTAATTGATTTCTTTCCTTCCCAAACATTGATCGGGAGATGGGATTTTTTTAAAACGAAATATGTTGCACAATGTTTCTTTGATGTTGTATGAAAAATTAGGACGACAACTCGACCATTTTTTCAATTTTTCTTTCGATTCCAATTTGCTTAAAATCTTTGTCGACGTTTCTAAATTTTCTTTCATTTTTTTATTTTCTTCTTCTTCTATCACATACTTATTATTATTCCTCGTTTTCAAACTGTTAATTATATTTTCTTCGTTATTTAATGTGCTATTGTGTAACGATTTGAACGGAGTTTTAAAATGTCTGGAAAATTGTTGAAAATTTTTATTTTCTATGACGTCATTAGAATTGGCGTATAATGTTTTCAGGTACTGATGCACTTCATCAACAGTCACATGTATGGGTTCTGTTGTTGAGCAAGATGAAGCCGTAATACAACGCGGTTGTCTTATCACATTATTTGTCGTTATTTCAGCTTTTGATTTCATTTTGTTGCGACTAGAACTTGTATCATCAGACGAAGCCACAGACACAATGTATTCATCTGAACCTGAATCTATCGAATAACCACATTCGTGAATTGACTCGTTTTCTTTATCACAAGAGTTTAATTTTTTATTCTGAACTACATCAACAGGCACTGCATATATATCACTATCGAATGGCACATTATAAACATCTAAAATTTGTTTCCCTCTGAGTTTACCATGTGAAACTGACAATTTCATTTTATTAGACACATCAATATTATCACTGCTGGTAGTTGAAAGAGAGTTGAGGGAGGTAGATAAACATGTAGGTAAAGCATTTTCATTTTGACCATTGAATAACACTTCTGGAGTCCAGCATAATCTAAAACTATTCCATAGAATTCCGCTATGAACTGAAAGTGAATCCGACATGTGGCAAACTTGCGAGCAAGGTATTGACCACGTTATTTTACAGGATATCATAAAAGCTTCCGATATGAGCTTTGAAATAAAATCGACAGCAAATTTTTCAATAAATTTTTCAATTGGATTGTCTTGAAATTCGACTGGTGGATCTAATCGAATGTATTTAAGACCATCTGATTCAATCCAACCATCTAGTTTGCTACCATTTTTCGTTTTACAAATTTTATTCATATTTTCTAGATTCTCGTTTTTTTATTTTAAGGAAAAAAATCTTGTCAAAGAATTTCTCCTCGATTCAAGACAAATAACCAATTAAAAATTAATTTGTGCTTTTTTGTTGATTTTATCATTGTTATTTTTTAACATGGACATGTGTTTCTCCTGTAAAAATCTGCAGCATATCTAAAACAACAAATTGTTGACGAATATTAAATAATGATCAGTTTTTATACAAAACTTACAATTATACAAAAAACTGAATAATATAATAAAAGTCAAATTGTAAATGTAAAATAATAAGAAAAAAATAGCTTAATTGAAATCATTTCTTATAACTTTTAACAAAATTATACTTATTATGTAATAATATAAATTAACTTTATGGAAACATTATAATTTATTAATTTTGAAAATATGAAAAAATAACATTAATTTTTATGTTTTCCATTACAAAAAATGAAATTTATAAATTTATGTGTATATATATTTACATATAAATTTGGAATATTGTGTTGACTATCCAAAATCAGAGAAAATATGAATAATCAACTAGTGGATTATAAGTAAAGGTCAAAAGTATAAAAATTATTTAACGTTCAAGAAAAAAGCGAATAATATAATTAAACGTTTTTATTTTAACGTTAAGTGATTAAAATAAAAAATTTTTATATAAACAAGTTAAAACATGTTTAAATTTCTCAATTTCATCTAATATTAAAATCAATATATATACATGTTTGACAGATATTCTACGATTATAGTCATTTAAATAAATTAATTTTTATTTATATTAATCGTTTTTAAGTATATAATGATACTCACTATGATTTTTAATTAAATGAAAAATATTTCGCATAGAATTTTATAAAAATGCCGAAAATATTTAATGAAAATCTAATCAATATCCAATTTATTTGAATGCTCATAAAGCCTGTCCACCATGTTGATTACGAACACCATGTTAATCTCACAAATGGTTGGCAACGAATTCAAAATCTAATAAATAATATTTTTCACTTTTTAAAAAATTTAATAAAATAAATAAGATATTTTAATTTAAGATTTATTATATGTAAAAAAATAATAATTTTATTTAATCGTTTATTTAACGTCGATAAACGCAATAAAATATTTTTTTCTTATTCGACTCTATACTGATTTGGTTATGTGATGTCCTTCAGATTTTCATTAAATCCATTCATTTTTTATATGTCAAAATAAATTTTTGAATTTTCTTTGTTCGTCATAACAATTTATTCATGCTTAGTCAATTCTCATTAATCTCATTGAATTTTATTATTATTATTATTATAACTTTTTAATCTTTACAAACAACTAAATCATATTTATTCTGAGATTTTAAGAATGTGTAAAAAAGATAATTTAATTTTCTTTTGGTTTTTATTTCATTCATTATTTAAAAAATTTAAAATACAATTTAATTTTGATTTTATTTAACTTATTATTTATAAATGTCAGTAAATGTAATGATAAAAACATTTAATTTAATTATCCCTTGAATTTTTCCTCAAAAAATACCATAAAAAAAGATATTAAACCCACTGATTAATTTTTAATAGGAAATTTTTTTAAAAATAAATTATTATTGTTTTCCTTGTTTAAAATTTTAATTTGATAAATTTATATTTTCCCAAATAATTTACATTTCTTAAATTAAACAAAAAATAAAAAAATAAATTTTTATAAAATAATAATAATTTACCCTGCTTGAAGTAACATGTATTTTTTTTTTTTTAACAATCAATTACATAAACAATTAAATTAATAATATTTAAAAAATAAACGGTCATAGAAACCTTTTCTAGCAAAAATATTAAATCTTTAATATTCTTTTTTAATATAAAATTTCCAAAAAAAAAAATAAAAAAAAAGAACAACAACTTGATTAACTTAATACACCAGAATTAAAAAAAAAAAAAAAAAAAAATGAAAAAAACGTTACGGCTGTAAAAAATTAACCAATCAGAATCGTTTTTACATATTCGACTGCTGACACGACTATTTTGAAAAAAGTGGAACGTCAAACATTCTTATTTAAGATACGGTTATGTTAACTGAAAAGAAAGAAAAAAAAATTTTTGTTTTCAAATAATTAATAATTAAAGAGTAGTTTTAGTGCATTTTTTTTGTTAAATTCTTAATCGTTATGTATTAAGTAACGTGAAAATTGTAAATTTAAAGTGTAATAATGAACGTGAAAAGGTTTTTTTTTGTAAAATACAAAATCATTCCTATATACGATGATACGTTAAGGTATGTAAAAATTTAATTTTCTTTTTACTCATTGGTAAAAATAAGAAATTTCTTCTTAATTATTTTATTAAATTAAACGTATTCAGTTATAATAAATAACATAAACGTTCGATTTTTATAAAAATTTTCAAAAATAAAGGGTTTCCATATAAAATAAAATTAATTATTTCTCAAGTTGTTTATAATGAAAATAAAAAACCGTTAACACGGACGCCCCCCCCCACAAAGTTTCGTTGCTTTAAGCGGCGCCCCCATCCTCCA
>NW_002987837.1:101680-106680 GCF_000006295.1 Pediculus humanus corporis | reverse complement strand
ATTTATTATTATTATTATTATTTATAACATTTAAAAAAAAAAAAAAAATTTAAATCGATCGACTAATAATACGTAAAATGAAAATAAATAAAAAAAAAAAAAAAATTAATAATTCATGAGAAACGTTTATATTATGTATGCCCCTTGTTAAAAAAAATAAAATTTTATTTATTTATTTTTCTTTTCTTTCTGCTTCCACGTTTTTTTTTTTTTTTCGTTTGGGCAAAAAAATTATTTTTTCCCTTATAGAAATCAATAAACACGCAAAGTTTTTTTTTTTTTTTTTTAAGTAAACCTCGATTTATTCCCCCCTCCCTTAAAAAAAAAAAAAAAAAAAAACTCGTACGAAGGGTGGGAGGGAAAAAAAATAATTTTCTCGATGGGTCGATGACCTATTTACAAAAAAAAAGAAAATTCCAACTTTTTATTTAATCCTTTATAATATAAACGTTCAAAAATTCGTTTTATTCAATTCGTAATAATAATAATAATAATAATAATTTTCCGTTTTTAACGATTCAACGTTTTTCTCTCTCTCTCTCTCTTTTTTTTTTTTTGGGGGGGGGTGGGGGCATTAATATACGATCGTGATAAGAATTAAATACTCGCGACGAGTCATGATAACGACCGGTTTTTTTTTTTTTTTTTTTAAACGATAAATAATTAAATAAGTAAAATAAGTATTAAATCGTACCTTATTTTGAGCCTGGATTTAAATAGTAGTACTCATTCTCCTTATTTGACAAACCTTAGGAGTGATAAACATGTCGCGAATCGAACACGAAGAAAATCGATTATTATGATTTTCTATAATCATGTCCGAACCTTTTTCCGCAATCATAATAACGACAGCATTCGGATTCGAACTTGGTAATGTTGGCATTATTGATGCGTCAATAACGCGTAATTTATTCGTTTTGTGAACTCTGAAGCAAAAAAAAAAAAAAAAAAATTTATTAAATTTATAAAACACCCCCCCCCCCCACGCTCCCCGTGAAAAATTTTCACGGACTGAACTACATTAAATAATTAAGGATCGGGGAAAAGCGGGTTAAAATTATTCAAAAACATCCGGCAAAATTTTTTTTTTTTTCGTTGTTAAAAACGAGGAAAACTCAAAATTACCTCAAATTGTAATCAACTACGCCGTCAATTCCCATTTCGCTCATTTTACAAGTTCCCACAGGATGATAAACGGTGAGGGTTAAATGTTTGACGTAGCAACGCCAATATTCATCTGAATCAAATTTCCAATTTTCACATCCGGGAAATTTTTTATCGTTAAATCTCACGCCGAAATCGGCAAGACTTTTCGTTTTTGTAATTTTACGAATCGTTCTTATCCCTTCGACCAACGTGAATACGTCATTTTCATGTGATAAATATTTTGGATCTATTAACGGCATTCCATTAGGATCGTTTGGATTTAAATTCATTTCTCCGACGCTTTTCGGATGAAGAAGAACTGGTAATATTGATACGACCGATTCGTTCGTGAAAAATTTAAAATAATTTTCCCAAACCTGAAAAACAAACAAACAAACATTTATTTATCTATGGAAAACGAACGAAATTCATCGAAGGGATTCGAGAGGAAAATTTTTTTTTAATCACCTTCTGAGAAATTCCCATTGATTTTCGCATGAAAACTCCTTGATCTGAAGACACGCCAGCCATCATAACCATAAATTCCAAATCGGGACTCGTATTTTTCCCATCAAATTTTCCCATTAAAGATGAACGTACGACTCCGACGACGTCGACCAACCCGCTGGTAAAAGGACCTTTTCCACGTGCGAAAAACTCATACGCGGATGATGGCAACATTAAATCGACGTAAGAAAATAAATGTTTGTCGAGAATAACAAGATCCAAACCGGTTGTCAAATGATCTTTAAGATTTTTACCAACGGGCAAATCCACTTTGGATGATATCTGAAAACAATTAATTATTTATTCAAAAAAAAAAAAAAGTACAAAACAACAAATGGAATAATAAAAAAAAAAAAAAAACTTACATTCGATTCATGTAATGAATTTTTTGGACCGATACCAGAGAGCATTAATAATTTTGGAGAACCTATTGTTCCAGCAGACACAATTATTTCCAGATTAGCATGTATGGTCAGTGATTGACCGCAGATTGTTCGAACGCTAACACCATAAGCTTCATAATTGTTAAGTAATAATATTTTTTCAACAATCGCATGAGTTAAAATCTTTACATTTTTCCTTTTCGTCATGACTCCTTTTAAATATTGATCGCTTGTCCATCTCATTCCCATTTCGTTTATATTTAAAAAAGGTTTCATAAATCCTGTGCTTGTTTTCGAATTCAAATCGTTTAAACTATATCCCAATTCTTTGGCAGCATCGAGTATGGCATCTGACAATTTAGTGGAATGTATTGAATTTCTGACATTGACACTTCCCTTACTGTTACAATCATCTGTAAAACAAATGAAAAACTATCAAATTTATTATTATTATTTATCAAGGTTAAAAATAATTAACTCGATTTTAAACTTGCATTGTCGATTTGAAAAACATTTTTTTGATTTTGTAAAATAATAATTAATGTCGTTCTCATCCCAATCATTTGAATGTGGATCCTTCCATGATTTATAATCGTTCACATCACCCTCCAAATGAATCATATAATTTAAATGAGTTGATCCTCCTAATATTTTACCAGATGGCCATTTTGATACCTGAAAAACACTTTTAAACTTTTTTACCACTTTTTTTTTGTTTTAAACATGTCGACTATTACAATGAGAGAAAAAAAAAACATGTTACATTGTTTTCTAATGCGAAACAAGAATTTTTTTGAGGAATCGTTGTGTATTGCCAATCGATCGAAGACATTTGTTTTAACGGTCCTAAAAATGGAATGTTAAAAATATCATAACCATGTCCACCGGCTTCGATTAACAAAATCGTTGCATCGTTTAAATTATCTGATAATCTTCCTGCGATAATAGAACCCGCCGAACCGCCACCGACTATACAACAAATAAAACGGAAATTTAATTTCTAATACAAAATTTCAAAAATAACGGTTAAAATGAATTCCAAAAAAAACTGAATTTAATACCTATTATATAATCATATTTAAAATCGATATCGTTGTTTTTAAGTAAATATTTTTTAAATTTTAATAAAGTATTTAAAAAAATTGAAAAGAAAAATATTATTAACCATAATAAATAATAAATAAAACTCTGATAAAGCATTTTTTTTTAAAAATTATAACGTCTTAAACACTTCAAAAAAAAAAAAAAATTTGTTAGCCGCTAAAGTCGCGATTATATTCTTAACTGTGCAACAAGTCGAACATTTTAACTGGTCAAATTATCCAAACGTTGTGACGTCAAACTGACGTCACAAAAAATTAATTCTCCAATATTTTCTCTCTCTATCTCTATCTCTCTCTCTCTCCTTTAAAAATAACCTAAACAAAAACAAAAATAAAAAAAAAATTTTTTAACGGTTAAACAGAATAACATAGAAAATAAATAATAATAATAATAATAATAATAATAATAATAATAATAATAATAATGATAATAATAATAATAATAATAATAATGATAATAATAATTGCAATTTTATAATCTTTATTTAGTTCAAAGTCTGGAAATGTAAGATAAAATTTCTGATTTTTTTTTTATTTGCTTTACGTTCCAGAAAAAAAAAAAAAAAAATTTATATTTATCGATTTGTTTTTGTGTTTTTCCCCCCCCCCCACACATCCCCTCCCTCCCCTCCCTCTCCCCCGCTTTCGGAAATATCTAATATTTAATTCTTGAGAATAAATAAAAAAAAAAATTTATATTTAAAGACAAAACTTTATATCCTTTTTTGTTTGTTTAAAAAAAACAAAAAACATGTTAAACAAAACAACAGTTAAACGTTTTGTTTGTTTGTTTGTTTGTTTGTTTGTTCGTGGGTAATAATGATTTTATTCGAAAAGAAACAAAGAAATTTCTAGAACGATACTATCGAATTTAAATTTAATTCGAAAAAGATTTGGAATTGGAAAAAAAAACCGTCATAAGAAAATTAATTTCCAGTTAATTTAACCTTTGAACTGTGGTTGAAAAATTCTATATGACGTCATTAGTATTAAAATTTATTAATCGGTATATATATACTTAGAAAAGAAATTTTTTTTTTGGGGGGGGCCACCATCACCATCACCATCACCACCACCAACACCATCATCATCATCGTCTTACTTTTTTTTTTTATGTTAAAACGTGGGACACGATGAATATTTATTATCGATAATAAAACGATTTATTATTTATTTATTTATTTGTTTGTTTGTTTGTTTTTTTTCCCCCCGTCGTATATAATAATATTCGAAACCTTTCAACGACAATCGTAGAAACGATCGACATTTTCAAACAAGTTTTAAGTAAAGAATCTTTTTTCTTTTTATTCTTTTTTTTCAAAATGAATTTTATTTATTTATTTTTCTTCTCTTCTTTCAATCTTTTTTTTTTTTTTTTCTTTTTAACGTATTCTCGTTTTGTTGGAAAGGTTCAAAAAACGTTAAATCGTTTGTTTGTTTGTTTGTTTATTCGTTACCCTTATTTCTAGAAAATTCTTTCCCGGGAAACTATCGAAATACGAATACTAAAAATTATTTAATATTATCAAACAAATGATTTATTTATTTATCGAAATTAAAAAGCGCGATCGATTTATTTATTTATTTATCGAACTAAAAAGAAAGAAAATTGTTTAAACAATAAAAAAAACGGGGGGGGGGGGGGGGAAAGAGGAAAAAACTCTTTCAACTGATTATTAATATTATTATTATTATTATTTAATTAATTAATTAAATTATTCGTCGCCGTGTTGTTGTTGTTGTTGTTTCAATCAATCTTAATTTTATTATCATTATCATTCTCGTTTGAAATACGAACGCGTTCTCTCTCTCTCTCTCTTTCTCTTTCTCTCTCTCTCTCTTTCTCTTTCTCTCTCTCTTT
>NW_002987837.1:94180-96680 GCF_000006295.1 Pediculus humanus corporis | reverse complement strand
TTTTTTGCTATTGTCAATGTGTTGTTTGTTTTCAAACAAACAAACAAACAAACAAACGCAAACGAAATTTTCACTTAATTTCCACATAAGAACGTTTCTTTTTTTTCTTTGATGGAGTTTTTTTTCCCTTTTTTCCTTTTTTAAATAAAATGATATCGGAAAATTTTATATGAAAATTTGGGGTAGAGTGGAGGGGTAGGAAACGACGGGCGTAATAATAATAATAATGATGTAAAAAGCCGAAAGTAAAAAAACTCATCGTTTTTGTTTTTGTTTTTTTTTTATCGAATCGAAATTTTTTTTAACGAGAAAGCAAAAAAAAAAGAAAAGAAAATTATTATTATTATTATTATTATTATTATTTATATATTTATTCGCTCGATGCTTTTTAAAAATCAATTATTAATAATTAATTGCTTCTTTTTTTCCCACCCCCACCACCCCCTCTTCCTCCTCCTTCTTCTTTAAAAAGAAGAAAAACTCGAACGGTTTTTCTAATATAAAGCTTTTGAAAATGTTTGTTTAGGTTGTTGTTGTTGTTGTTTTTTTCCTGTTGTTATCATCATCATCATCATTATTATTATTTTTTGTTTTCCGCGTTTTCGTAATTAATTAATTTCCAACGACTCGACATTTTCTTTTTTCTCTCTTTTCCTTTCTTACGTGCCAGGACACGATTTGTATACCTTCAACACCAACAGTAATTAATTTTCATAAAATAATAAAATATTTTAACGATCTTTACTTAAATTTCTTTGTTTTTTTTTTTTTTTTAAACTTTCTTCTCGCGTCTCATTTCACAAAAAAAAAATGATCATCATTATCATCATCATTTCCTTTTCCTTTTGTTAAGGAAACCCAAATAAATAAAATAAAACGCAATAAAAAAAACTTTTGTAGACGTTAAAAAAAAAAAAGCGTAAGTAAAAGTCGTAAATTTTATTATTATTATTATTATTATTTCGCAACAGAAAATTATCCTTAAAAAAAAAAGGGAAAAAAAGGGAAGAAAAGGGAATGAAAAGTTTGTTTTATATCATCGGGAAAAAATTATAAGATAAAAAGGAAGCCATTTTAAAAGTGGATGAAAATGTGCAGAATTTTTTCTTCTAATCGACTCGTTTGTGTCTTCCCCCCCCTCCCTTTTTCGACTTTTATAAATTGTTTATTTTCTCGCCAGGTACGAAAAAACGAAAAAAAGCAGACGATATTATAAACTAAAATTTTTTCTTTTAGGAAATTCCTTTTTGGTCAACATCGCACTTGCCGACATATTAATAACAGGTTTGGTGATTCCCGCTTCGACGGTCGTCATACTCGCAGATTTGACGGATGCAAAATTCGTCGTTTGTAATTTTCAATGGTTTCTGGCTCTCGTCTCATGTTTGGTATCCGTTCTGACCATATCGGCAACGGCCGTGGAAAACTACGCTCGACTTTGCATGCCACCGGATTGTTACAATAATTTGACGCCGTGTAAAATAACGACCATAATCATTTTCATATGGATAATAAGTTGCACGGCCGTAACGATACAAACCGTCCTCGATTTGGGTCCCGACTACTGTAAGCGAACGTCTCAAGGACTTCTTCCCTATCAGATAAGTATCGGAGTCGTTTTTGTTTTCATACCCGCCATTGTCACCTTTTCCTTTTTCTCCCTGATAACGTACAGAGTTAAAACGTTCAAATCCATTCCGACGTTTCGTCCTCCCGTCACGTTCACATCCGATTACGAACTCATGAAATCAAACATGTACGGATTTATATTTTTCGTCATGTTTTGGCTACCGTTCGGACTCACATTGGCTCTCGGTTCGATACAAACGATATCCCAAAGGATTTTCTACAGTTTGGCGTGGCTCGCGTTGAGCAAATCATGTTTTTTAAATTTTCTTTACTGTTTGACGAATCGGCATTTCAGAAACGCGTACGTCAACTTGTTTCATTATTGCTGTTGTAAAACGACCGTTTCCTTTTCGCGGAGATCTCGCGAACACGTTCGTCCGACCGGAGACGTTCGCGTTCACATTATTCCCGGCTACGACATGTATTCTTACACGAGTCCTCAAAGATCGAGGGATGTTGCTGCTAAAACGTCTGTGAAAAGAGTCGGAGGTACGACGTCGTGCGGTCCGGCATCGACGAGACCGAACGGACGAGACATTTACGAATTATGAGGATAATAATGAAAAATTAATTTTATTTTGCCAAAATGTCGTAAACCGGAAAATTTTTTTCATTTTTCATTTACCCAGAAAATGAAATGAAAGCAAAAAAAAAAAAAAAAAAAAAAAAATTCGAAATATTTGACGAATTTAATAATTTAAAAACGAAGAGGGAACCTTTTTTTTCTCCCTTTTTTTTTTTTTTTTTTTTTTTTTTTTCACAGTTTGATCTCCGAAATATCAAATCAAATTTGAAACCTTTTCCCTTTCCAAAACTTTCAAACCTTTTTTCCGATTTTAAAACATGCCAACGTTTTAATTTATATACTTAT
>NW_002987837.1:87312-94053 GCF_000006295.1 Pediculus humanus corporis | reverse complement strand
ACGTTGTTGTTTTTATTATGTCAAAAAAAAATATTAAAAATCTTGATCCGGTGTTTTTTTTTAAATATCGAAAACGATTTACCCCCTCTCCCCCACCCCACCCCCCAATCATCATTAAAATTGAAACAAAACAACAACAACAACAACAACAACTTCCCTACAAAAAAAATACACATATGTGTATATAAATTCATTCGAAACTTTTCATAAATATTATGAAAATATTATTGTTTGTTTTGTTTTGTTTGTTTGTTTGTTTGTTTGTTTGTTTATTTCTAATATTTTACTTTAGGGCTTGAAACCGCGTATTGTTGTTGTTATTCGTTCGTTAATCATAATAAAAAAAAGAAACTTTTTATTTATATTTTTTTATAAATAAATAAATAAAAACTTTACGAGAAAACGAATAATAATAATAATAATAATAATAATAATGCCGTTTTTAAAAAAAAAAAAAAAAAAAGTAAAACGAATAAAATAAATAAATAAACGTAAACATAAACAAAATGTTTTTTATTGTTTAATAACGACTGAATTTTTAAATTCGACTCGATGTAAATAAAGTTACCCCCGCCTTTCCCACGCCACCACCATCCCCCATCCCGAAATTATCCGCGCGCTTACCCTAAACACAATTTTCCGGAAAGAAAATTTTTTATTATTATATTTTTAACGATTCGGAAAAACTTTTCGAGGGCCAATTAATAAACCGTATAATTTTTTTTTTTATTACGTTTTAATAACGTTTAAAATTTTTACGGTTTTGATTAATTTCGTTCGAATGGTACCCCCTCCCCTCCCCCTCCCCCCCAAAAAAAAAAAAGGAGAAGAAAGTGAGTTAGAACAGACACACATACAGTTAAGAAAAGAAAAAAAAAATTTTCTAACCTCGATTTAAAAAAATTCTTTTCTTCAAATTGTAGATGGAAGAAAATTTTCCTCGTCCATTTTTTTTTTTCTTCATTTTTTTATTCATTTTCCTTTCATTTTAGGTTCGCCATTAAAAATACCTTAAAAATACATCAAATTATTTTTAATTTTTTATAATTTTTATTTATTTATTTAAATTAAATAATTTTAATTTTAATTTATTAAATTTTTAAAAGTGCCTGTTAAATTATTTAATATTTAATTGCACAATTCAAAATATTCATTCGCATAATAATAATAATAATAAAAATTATAATTTTTTTATTATTTACATAAAAAAAAATTGAAACAACGTAAAATAAATTTTTTATCCTTCGATATAAATAAATAAATCGATAACTAACGAAAATATTTTTAAATAAATAAATAAATAAATTTTTTTTTTTAAAATGTATTTTTATTCGAGTTATAAATGTGAAATAAATTATTTTATAATTATGTATTAAATAATAATGATAATAATAATAACTAAATGTCGAATTTAAAAGTAAAATTTTAAATGTTTTATGTATAAGCTTGTGTCTTGTTTTTTTTTTTTTTTAAATTGATTTAAATAAAATCATGGGTTATGTTAGAACATTAAATAAAAAAAGTTATTAAATATTGAAAAGATATGTTAAATAATAATAATAATAATATTAAAAAAAGAAATGAGGGAGAAAAAGTACATTAAATGGTGATTTAAATAATGTTTTTACAAATCAAAATCATACTTCATGCGAAATTTAATTATTATTATTATTAACTATCGATAAAAATAATGAGTGTTAAATTAATGGAACCAATAATGCATTCCCATAATTATTATTATTATTATTTCTTTTATTTTAACTAATAAAATACAAAAATTGCTTTCGTATAATTAATAATCGTAGTAAGCTTTTAAATCTGATGTGAAAAATAAAAAAAAATATATATTTTTTGTATTTATGACAGTAAAAAATTATTTAAATTGTCAAATGTATACACACACACACACACACACAAAGCAAAAAAAAAAATAATAATAATTAAACTCGGAATTATTTAATTATTTATTTTTTTAACATCAAACATTGGCTGTGATTAAAACTAACATTAATTAAAAATGGGGGAAAAAAAAAAAAAATATTATTCTTTTTTGATGATTGTTTTATATTATTTTTTTTTGTAAAGAATATCTTTGTTTTTTTTTTTTGTTTTTGTTAATAGTAAATGAAATTAATTTGAAAATGTTAAAACTGACAAAATGCTATAGTTTGCCTGTTTAAATAATTAGCTTTATGCATCGAGTTTAAACTCGGTATGGTCCAAAAAACAATTAATATAAAATACCAAATAATTGTTAAGTGTTTAAAAAAAAAATAAGAAGAGTACTGAATTTTCTGTTATTTTTGATGTTTTTTACATGTGTACTTGTAAAATTTTTTTTTGTACACAAAAAGAATATATAATAAATTTTTAATGGATACTTAAACTTTTTTTAACTTCATTTAAACTGACCCTTTACTCATATAACGTTTTATTATTATTATTATTAATATTGATTATATTTAATTTCGAAAAATTTTAAAATAAATTTTTTTATAAAATCAATTTTTCAATTCATGAAATCAATTATTTATTTTTTAAAAATTTTATATAAAATTTTAAAGAATTAAAAAAATTAAAAAATTATCAGTTACTTGCATACTTGCTTTTGACATGTTTTTTATAATGAAATACAGTCGAATTTATAACCGGGTGCCATTAATTGCATCGTAGACATTATATGTTTGTAAAAATGATTCTTTTTAAGAATTATCACATTGTAAAAAAAGTTAAGAAATACATTTGAAAGCCCTGTTTGAATAACTTATTAAAATAAAAAAACTTTGGAACGTAATAACTTTTGAGTTCTGAACTCACCAGTGAGGCCAACATACTTTTTAAAGAGGAAAAACTTATTTAACAAAAATTAGTGTCAATAAATAAACAAAGCCTTCTTAATAGTTATGAGAGTGGCAGGAAATATTAATTTGAAGTATCTCGGAGGCTTCGCTGAAAGGAATTATTCCGACCAATGACATCTCTTGCATCGCTAATGTGACATGGCGTCTCAGAAGAAAAATTACAACTTATAAATATCAGTTAATGTTTTATATATGACAATTGAGAAGCGAGGAGGCTAATATTTGAAGCCACTCATTTTTTTCAGAGACTTGCATTGA
Source organism: Pediculus humanus corporis (assembly GCF_000006295.1). Classification (NCBI taxonomy): domain Eukaryota; kingdom Metazoa; phylum Arthropoda; class Insecta; order Psocodea; family Pediculidae; genus Pediculus; species Pediculus humanus. The sequence continues at coordinate 90,934 of NW_002987837.1, read as the reverse complement.
TGGTAATGCATGCAAGGAAACCTCAACGGATAAGCGATGGGTACGCATCTATTTATATTCGTGTAGGCTGTCAGCCTCCGATCGCCATATTTAACCCGAATTTTGACACAAAACTATTATAAATTTGTTACATCTCATATTTAATTGTATTTTGTTTATCTTTATGTTTATAGGTATTTTGAGAAACACCAGGCCCATCCCTATCAGGTAATGTAGTGGCTTTGAAGGGTATGACTTACACCTCTCGATCGTCCAAACCGAAAAACTACACTATTCTTTCCTCCATTTTGAATTCCCTGATTTTACCTTGAAATCTGATAAAACATTTTTTGGAAATATACAAACATCTTTAAACGTTGCTAATGTTTACCCAACTATATTTTATAGAGGTAGTTGAAATCTTCGTAACTTGCATTGAGTAGTAGGCATAAGAACGATATATTTAACCCATATCCCATTTTAAAAATGTTATTTTTAAATAACAAGTCAAAATTTTTGAGTTTTCTATGTGTCTTCCTAACAGTATAAATCTCTTTTAAAGCATTTTCAAAAGTATTAGATTAATGTTTTCTTTTGTATTTAATTTATAAACACAAGTTGTTTAAATTCCACTAGTAATTTTCTGTTTTAAAAAAAAACTAAGTTTTTGATCAGTTTTATGTGTTCTTAATAAAAATTTTACTTTATTTTAATACATTTCCTATATGCTTTCCAATCATTAATTGAGTTTATCCTTTGAATTTTAATGCACTATGAAATTTTTATCCTTGCAATCGTTTCATTCCGCCCCAAAAATTTAATAATTTTGTTTTATTTTAATGATTGATAGAATTCCAAATATGGTAGTTCAAAGGGAAATTATGCTGAGAGATACAACCATGAGAGAATTAGAGATTCACCAAATGGAAATTCATACAGGTCAGATAGCCCAGATTCTGACAGCCCGAGAGAGCGAAGCTATCAAAATAAGATCTATGTGCAGAAAATTCGTGAAAAGGAGAGAGATAGAGACTATAAATCATCTAGGGACAAATATTCAGGTAAATTAGATATAAACAATTAATTAAAAATAATATTTCCATCCTCAAGCTTAGCATACAATAGTAAAGAGATTTTTAGTGTAATGTTTATTACGTGCATATTAATTATTACGTTTTTTCTCTAATTTTTTTTGTGTCTTTTTGACACTACATATTTTATTATGAATTTTTTCCCTGTTTGAAAATTAATATATAATCATAGTTTTTATTAATAAAATATAATATTTATGTTATAGAATGTACAAGGTCACCTAAAGATAAAAGAAACAGAGAAATCAGAGATTTGGAATATAGAACAAATCATGACCGAATTAGTGGAGAGGAAAAGGAGAGAATATCCAGAGTTGGTGATTGGTCTGAACATGTGAGTTCCTCAGGCAAAAAGTATTATTATAATTGCAAAACTGAAGTTTCCCAGTGGGAGAAGCCCAAAGAATGGACTGAAAGGGAACGTGGGAGGTATAAGGAAAAGGATAGAGATGTTGAGAGGAATTATACTAGCAGTTCTAGGCTTGGTAAGTAATTTAATATATTGTTATTAACCGTTAGATTATTGAAAGTCTTTCAATTACTCAAACATTGCATATGCTTGTTAAATTAACATTTTTATCCATTTTAAAAGTTCATATAAATAGTAAATATACAAAGTCTATTAATATAAAAACTTTAAAAAAAAAAAAAAAAGGAATTACGGAAAGTAAAGTGATTTTTTTTTTTTTTCGATGTTCAGGACATGAAAAACATTCCAATGCTCGTGCCTCCAACAGCAGCGTCCGAGAATCATCTTCAAAATCAAATCGTCAAGTAGAAAAAAGGGAAGAGTTTTGGAATAACATTTCCGGAAACAGAGAAACAGGGAAGGAATCTGATAGGGTAGAAACTCACGAGAGAAGAAAAGTCACGGATGGTGAAATAACGTCTCAGGACATGGATATTTCTCCCGGAGATAGCACCCCTACGTCCGAGACGAATTATAGTCACTCTTCTTCGAGAGCAGAGGGAACCCCCGCGGTGACTAATGTACTTTTAGCAAATGCTTTACCGCGATTAGCGTCACATCCCATCGCGACCACGGCTCCTTCGAACTATTCACCGACTTCTTCCTCACTACCGATTTCATCCAATGCACCGCCCACGGCAGTAACAACTTCTAACGTACCGGGACCGCCTATTGGAAATTTAAGAGTCATCACACAAACAAAAATAACCGAGCAAAGAGATGCTTTGTCTCCTCAAAAACAATCAACTATTCAGACTCCCGTCATTCAGTCGAATGTGCCCTTGCAGGTGGACACGACAATGGCTGGATTCGTCGGAGGAGAAGGTCCTCCAACACCCACACATTCAGAAACTCAGGACGGTGTTGATCCTAGAAAAAGTTAGTCATCACACAAAATTTATTTTTTAATATTATTATTTTTTTAGCACATAAAGTATGATCGAAATGATAAAGAAAAAAAAATAAGATTTGATAATTGGTATTTAAATTGAAGAATGATTTTAATAATGAAATCGTTTATTAATCATTTTCCAGTGACAAGCCCTCCGAATAGTATAAGCTCACTTCAAAATTTATCTCAAGCCACAAACGTGACTAGCTCGCTACAAGCTCTTCGACAACAAGGACCTAATTTAACTCCAAGCTTAGCCAATTATTATCGTGATGATTTGGTCAACCACGTGAGAGGTTGGCCGGCGGACATATTGGAAAAGCAATCGCAAAAGCTGTCGGAAGAAGCGCACGCGATGACGAGTCTCCAATGCACTCGAGTATCTGCCGAATTAAAAACCGCCAGGTCCATCGTAAGACTAACGGAAATCCAAGCTACGTTGCAAGAGCAAAGGTGAGATTTGTTGTGTCGACCATCTTTGAAAATCACAGACGAAGGATTTAAATAACAACAATAATCATTTTTTTTTTTTTTTTTTTTAATACTCTTTTTTAGAATACTGTTTTTGCGCCAGCAAATAAAAACTCTCGAAGAGTTAAACACGCAGCATTCCTTCATGGGACACGATTCATAAATATGGAATAAAAAGGACATCAACGGTTTCTTCTTTTTTGTCATTCAGCGCTGACGGTAAAGTTGAACACAACTTGTTATCGACACCACCAACCATATTTCCTCGCGACCTTTATTTTATATAATATTATAATTTAATAAATTATTATTATTATGATTTCGTAATGAGGGAAAAGATAATTTTTTTCTAAAAGGGCTCAGGGTTTTTTTTTTTTTTTTGTGGTTAACATTGAAGAAGAAAACATTGATGATAAGTAGGAGGAGGTTCTTTTCGCCATTTTTAATTTTTAATATTTTTCCCATCTATCAGGTTTTGTCTATAATAATAATAATAATTATTATTATGAATTTGCGTAAAATTTAATTTCGAGCAGAAGACGCATTTTTTTTTTCTCCTTCTCTTTATTTAATTAATGTCATTCTGTATATAATTTTTGTTTTGTTTTTTTTTTAAAATAATTGTGACTTTTTATACATATTTAAATAGAAATATAATAATAATAATAATAATAATAATAATAATAATAATAATAATAATAATAATAATAATAAATTATG
>NW_002987837.1:48789-87292 GCF_000006295.1 Pediculus humanus corporis | reverse complement strand
TGAGTTTATAATTGTAATTTTTATTTTTTTTTTTTTTACGTACACGACAAAAAGGGGAGGAGGTAGGGAGGAGGGCAAAAAATTTATTTATTAATTTTTTTTTTTTGTTTTATAATTTCAGTAGTTGCAATTTTGAATTGGTCAAGAAGGAAATGCTCTTAACGACATTTCGGATGTGCCCCGAATAGCGATTTCCACAAAAAAAAAAAGAAATAATAATAATAATAAAAAAGGAATTGGATGTTTAATTAAAAAAAAAAAGTAACCGAAGAAAGGGAAAAGAAAAATGTATAGAAATATATGGGATGGTGAAGGAGAGAAAGAGAAAGAGAGAGAGAAAGAGAAAGATGAAGAAAAAGCCAAAAATTGTTGCTCCCGCGTCAATTGGTTACAACAAATGGGACCCAAGAAGTCATTATTAATAATAATAATAATAATAATAATAATAATAATATTTTAATGTTTATAAAATAAATCACACACACAAAAAAAAAAAAATGTTTCATTAATGTTTTTTCTTTCTTTCTTTTTTTTTTTCTTTTTTTTTTTTTTCATTATTTTTTCTCGCGAGAAAAATTTTAAAAAAAGTGAAAAAAATTTCTATTAATTGTGCTATTTTAAATTAATAATAATAATAATAATAATAATAATAAATCAAATATGTCGTTAGTACTATTTTTAAAATTTAAAAGGGAAAAAAAAAACGATGGCAGCCGCCGATACCTCCTGTTGATACCTGTATCAATTTATTACGTCATCATTATTTAAACGAATACATAAACAGGAACAACAAATTAAATTTAAATAATGATGACGTAAAAATTGGGGGGGGAAAAAAAATTTTTTGTCATTGTCAATTAATTTAATTATTATTATTACTATTATTATTTGAATTACTGTCGAGATACAGTTAGTTGAAAAAAAAAAAACATTTTATTTTAATTATTATTATTATTATTATTGTATTTTATGTGTAACGGTCGATAATTAATTAATGATAAACGGTAATAATAATAATAATAAATTTATAATAATGATTATAATTTATGGTTTTTAATTATTAATTAATTGGCTGTGCAGAGGGGCGCGGCTCGTCGTGCGTTTCTTTTTTAATTGTGAAAATTATTTTATTTTATTTTATTTTAAATGATTTTGCATCAAACAACGCGTTTTTATATTTCGATTCGGTTTTAAAATTTGATTTTTTTTTGTCCCCCCACACACAAACACAGACATTTTAAAATGTCGCCATGTTGGTATGTAATTTTTGTCAAACAACGCCATTTGCAATTTGTTGTTCTTTTTTTTTTTTTTTTTTTTTTTTGAATGTAATATAAATATATATAATAATATTTAAAGAAAAAGAAAAAAGAAAAAAAAAGGTAAAAAAAAAAAATTGTATCCAATAAATAAAAAAATAATAATAAATAATGAATAAAAATAATAATAATAATAAATCGTATAAATTTATGTCAGTTAATTAATTATATTTAAAATTAAATAAAATAAAAAATCATTTTAAAATTCGATTAGATAAATTTTGTAAATTATTTTACAATTAAATTATTAACACATTATTATTATTATTATTTTATAATAATTTAAATTCGTTTCATTTCTTTTTGTTTTTTTTTGGTTCAAGATAAATGAAATAAATTTTTTTTTTATATATTTACAATTAAATGCACGTCAAATAAATAAATAATAATGATGATGATGATGATAAATGAATAATGTTTATATATATATATATTTACACGAATTGATTTTTTTTTAATCTTGTATGTAATCCAATAAATAAAATTATTATAAATATAATCCTCATTTATCGTTTGTATAAATATATATATATATATATATATATAAAAAAAAATGAAAAATTTCTTGGGCTTAAATGTGTATGGCAGGATTCTTTTTTTGGCTATGATTAATTTATTGTATTTAATTGTTTTATAATAATAATAATAATTTATTATTATTATTTATTATTTTTATTATCATAAAAATGATTATTCATTATAAATAAAACGATCTGTCGTGTCGACAAAAGCTTACCTTTAATGTGTTGTTTTAGTTTCAAATATATTAAAAAAAAAAAAAATTCGTCACATAAATTTCTTTTTTTTTTTTTTTTTTTAGAAATACTGTTTATTATATAAAATAAATTAATTAATTAAAAAAAAAAGTAAATAAATAAATAAATTGTCGAATTAAAACTTTTATTAATTTTTATTTTCCTTGAAAAAAAAAAAAAAAAAACAATTTAAAACGTTTTTTACTTTATAAATTGTTTACAACACTCACTGTGTTCTATTTTCATTTCAAATTCGTTCGATTTTTAACGGTTTTGTCGTGGAATTAGTTTACGCGTCATAGAGTTGAGAATCAGTTAACCGCCATCAGTTCGATTCTAGAATTTGACGATGTAACAAATAAGTAAATTTATTTTTAGTTTTATTTTGTGATTAAAAACGGGTAATACGGGAAAAAAAACTCGCGAGTGTGTTTGCAAGTATTTATATTTTGTGTTAATAATAATTATTTTGTACGGATTAACGTTTTATCAAGGTATTACTTAAAATTTATTCTCGACTTGTTTAAAACGGTTATAACTCATTTACCGCCATTAATATTACCAATTGTAAAATTGACTCTTTTTACATTTTTCCCCCCCCAGTATTTTCACGATTATATTTTAAACGATATATTTACTTGAAAAAGAATTAATGATTTATAAAGGTTACCCATTTATTAACGATTGGAAAAACAATTTAAAAAGAAAAAAATACTTTAAAAAAAAAAAAATTATTTCATTTATATTTTTCAATATTTGTCTATGCTAATAATTATCTTATTCACAAAAATAAAAAGAAAACCTATTAAAATCAATGAAAATTAAAATTTAGTTTGATCCATTGAAAAATATCACAGCAATCAATCATTTGTTTAAAAAAAAAAAATATTTTTTAATCTTTTATTATATAAATTTTCTTGAATCAAACTAAATTTTCATTAAATGAATTTATCATTTATAAAAAAAAAGTCCAAGACATTAAATTAAATTAAAAAAAGGAAAAAATTAAAAAAAATAAAATAAAAACATTTATGAAAACTTGTAATTTTTTTTTTTTTCTTATTTGTTTTTCAACAACTAAAGAAATTATAATAGTAATAATAATAATAATAATAATTTTATCATTAGATTGAACATTCTCCAAAAAAAAATTCTTTTTTTTTTTTTTTTTTAATTACAAAATTGTTCTTAATATAAGACAGCATTTTCGTCATTTAAAAAAAAAAAAAAATATCAATTTTTTTATTATTTAATATACAAATTATGTATAAGATGCCAATAAGGTCTACGTCACGAAATTTAAAAAAAAGAATAATAATAATAATAATAGTAGTAGTAGTAATCAAACTATCGAATCGAATCGAAATAAAAAATAAAAAAAAAAAAAATTTTTTTGTTTGAAAAGTTTTCATTTCAACATACGTGAACACACCTTTTTGGCAAATTATGTACAAAAATATGTACAACATTAATTAATAATTTATTACTAATAATAATAATAATAATAATAATAACTATTATTATTATTATTACCATCATAAAAAAAAAAAATTGAGAATGTTCAAACTATTATTTATACTTATTTAATAATAATAATAATTTTAATTATAACTATAATTATAATTACGAACAATTTTATTTATTTATATATATATATATATTTATAGTCTTTCCCGTTTAATTTAATTAAAAAAAAAACTTTTATTTTTCTCCTTTTAATTTTACTTTTAAAAAAAATAAAATAAAAAAATAATTATGACATTAATAATAATAATAATAATTAATAATTACAAACGAAAAAAAAAAAAAAAAAAAAAAATTCAAGCAAAATTTGAAATTTTTTAAAAAAAAAACTTGAAAATTTGAACATTTTTCCTTTGTTTTATTCCCTTTTTTGGAATTCGTATATCAATAATAATAATAATAATAATAATTACTATATAATTTAAATTCAAATTTTACTTGAAATTTCCATTTTTTGAAATTCTTAATAATTTATTTATTAATTAATTTATGCTTTGATTTATTTAACTTAAATAGCGTTTTTTTTTTTTTTGTTTAAATAACCGTTTTTTTTTAATTTTTCTTTTTATTTTTCAAATCACAACAACATTTTTAAATGACGGTTATTTTTTTTTCAAATTGTTTATAAATGTATATATATATATTAAAAAAAAAAAAAACGCTACTTATCGGTAAAAAAAAGATTAAAAAAAAAAAAAAAAAAAAATTAAATCAATCCCCCGAATTCATTAAAAATATACACAATTTGAATCTTAAAAACTAATTTTTTTTTCTTCTCTTCTGCTTTCATATTTTTTTTACTTCCTCGCAGTGGGTGGGGGGGAAGGAAATCTTAATAATCCCTAACGTATCCTTAATACTTTCAGGTTACGTTTGAAGAAAAAAGGACCAAAAAGCAAATGTAAGCACACATGTAAATTCACGGTGGTAAGTGAAACAAAAAAATCACTTTTGTTTTATTATTATTATTATTATTATTATACGAGTAAAAAGAGATTTACAAAAAGTTTGTATTTGAGAAAACCATTTAAAAGTCAGTTTACTCTTCTTTTTTTTCTCTCCCCCTCCCTACTTCTTTGTAGTCTGCTATTTATTCGATCATATATCCCCACTGCAGGAATATAGTAACCATTTTTTTTTTCTATTCCTTTTTTATTCTTACTTCTCTTTAAAAAAAAAATAATAATCGCATAAAGTCACTCGACCCAATGTGTGTGTGTGAGTGTGCGCGTGTTCCTAAGTATGTACAATGTCATCTGATTTTCCAGATCAGACTTTTTTCCTTTTTGTTCCTCTTACACGTTTTCTTTTCATTTAGAATTTTGAAAATCTCTTAATATTAATCTCAACAAAATATTTTTTTTGCTTTTTTGTTTTTTATAATTTGTATATTATTATTATTATTATTAATTAATTAATATTTAGCTTTACTTAAAAATTAATGACACTAATTATTATTATTATTATTAATGAAATCAAGCGCGCGTTAAATACATTTGTACATCCCTTTCGGGCGTGGATCTCCAAAATTTTTTAAATATTAATTGTTTAAACATTTTTGTGTGCCACCACCGCGAAAGACTACATTCCTCTTTTTTTTTTTAAATCCCTTCTGAGGATTTTTTCGTAAAAATGATTTTTGACCCCGTTAAAAGGTCATTCGCTGTCTCTTTCAGTTCGGCCTCCTCGTGTTATTTCGCCTTGCAGCTTTTAAAAACCTTCTTGGCTCTCGGCTATCTGGCTTGGGCTGCGCACTGAAAAATGCAATGCAAAATTTAAAAAAAAAAAAAATGTAAAACATACCATGTTGAATGTCGAACCTTTTTCTTTTGCTATAACTCACCTAAAAGTCGGCGTTTGCCCTCCAGTAAAGTTAAAACTTTGAGGCACTGATAAACTAAAACCTGTAGCTGGTGGAGCCGATGCTGGTTGCGACTCTGAAGAAGTTGCTCCGAATTGAAAAACGTTGGATGGATTTTGCGCTTGCACTGATGGAGTTCCGAATTCAAATTTCGAAGGAGCCGAGTTAAAAGTTGCGGGAGCACTGCTCATACCGAAAACGGGTGTAGGATTGGTAAAAACAGATGTCGATCCACCCGATGTTTCAGCCTTTGACTGTTCAAAACTTTCAAAAGTGTTGGTTGTTGGCAATTTGGATCCAAAGTTAAAAGTTGAACCGCTACCGAAAGTAAACTGTGATGAATTCGAATTCCCTCCTCCAAAAGTGAAAACTCCAGGAGCCGTTACTGCAGGAGTCGAAGAAGCTACAGTCGAAGTTTGTGCAGATGCGCCTCCGAAAATGAAGGGTTGAACTGGTTTTTCAGGAGCGGGCTGCATAAATGGTGAACTGAATGGCGTCGGGTTACTGTTACCAAACAATGGAACCGTTCCAGAATTCTGTTCCTTATTACCGAAAAGCTTAGGAGCTTCGGGATTTGGAGCAAAAGCATTAGCGAAAGGTGTTCCTACGGTGTTTGAATTACTTCCGAAAAAAAATGATGGTTTTTTATTAGGTTCACTTGTTTTGTCTTTGTTTTCATCTTTAGGCATTCCAAATAATGAATTTCCGCTTGGTTTTACCGGAGCATTGAAAATAAAAGGTTTCGAAATTTCACTATCAGCTTTAGGAGCATCGGTCACAGATATTTCATTTTTACCGTTTTGTATTTCCATTTTTTTATCTTTGTCTTTGTCAGCATTCCCTCTTTCAGATTCAACCTGAGGTTCATCTTTCCGAATATTAAATCCACTAGTAGAAGTGACCATAAATCTACTACTAGAGGCTTCCACTGCAGGATTACTTTCAATCTTAGGCTTATCTTTTTTTTCCTGTGTATTAGCAGGAGGGATTCCAAAAGTAAAAACACCAACTGAAGTAGATATGGGTTGAAAACAATTAGCGGTAGAATTAGTTTTAGGTACGGTTTCCGTCTGAGATGTTGATGGTATTTTAAAAGTACTGGAATCAGCGGCAGATTTTATTCCAGAAGCCTTGTCTATGCCGAACACAAAACCTCCCGTAGTTGGGGTAGCACCAAAGCTAAATTTTGTTTCGGTTTTTTCGGGCTTTGACCCCGGCTTAGGAGTTTCGCAAGCTGCACATTTTGTAAGCGTGTCCTTGTTTCGAATCATGCACGATGAGCATTCCCATTGATTTTCTTGTTTTTTGAAAAAATCACCGAAGCCAGTATTTGTGGGTGGTTTAGAAATTTCAGTAGCAGAAGCAGAAGGAAGAGCAAAAGCGGGTACAGGATTTGGAACTAAATCAGAAGCAGAGCTTACTTTCGGCATGCTAGTGCCTGCTTTAGGAGCTTCACAAGCTATGCACTTTATGGCTGATTCTTTATTATTAACGAAACACTCTTTACAAGACCAAGAATCAGAAGGCGGTTTGAATTTTTCTCCAAAACTGGGTTTTAAGACCGAGTTAGAAGAGGGCATTGCAGGAGTGAAACCTCCTATAGAAGTTGAAGTAGGTTGAAAATTTGATCCTGGGGACGTATTTTTAGGTATTGTTACGGGTTGAGTTGTAGAGGGTATTTTAAAAGTACTTGAATCAGCGGCAGATTTTATTCCAGAAGCCTTATCTATGCCAAACACAAAACTCCCCGTGCTCGGAGTAGCACCGAAACTAAATTTTGTTTCAGTTTTTTCGGGCTTTGACCCTGGCTTAGGAGTTTCGCAAGCTGCACATTTTGTAAGCGTGTCTTTGTTTCGAATCATGCACGATGAGCATTCCCATTGATTTTCTTGTTTTTTGAAAAAATCACCAAAGCCTGTATTTGAAGGTGGTTTAAAAATCTCAGGAGTAGGAACAGTAGCGGCAGTGGAAACAGTTGGTAAAACAGGAGCTGGAGCTGGAGCCGGAGCCGGAGTTGGAGCAGCAAGAGAAGGAGCGGGAACAGGAGTAGAAGCTACTTTCGACTTTGTGATTCCGAACTTGGGTGCATCGCAAGCGATACATTTTAACGCCGATTCTTTGTTACTAACGAAACACTCCTTACAGGACCAAGAACCAGCGGGTGGTTTGAACTTGTCTCCGAAACCCGGTTTGATAAGCGACTTTGTTTCTTCTTTTAACGGTTTCGCTTTTGGAGGGCTAATCAAAGACTTTTCGATATTTTTATTCACTCGCGAAATTTTACAGCCGCAACATATTTTACTACTGTTTAGGTTACGAATCAAACAATTGTCACATTCCCATGTGCCACTCGCGGAATCTGCGGGTAATTTTTTATCAGCACTTTTTTCCGCAGCGGTTTTCTTAAAGTAATCCATAACACTTCCGCCTTTAAAGTCCTGCGAAACAGCTGGCGTTACGGGAGAATCATTGCTTTTTAAACTTACATCATTAATAGATTTCCTTTTTAATTTAGCTACCGCGTCACTAGACATAAAGTTAGCCAGTGAACTAGAAACTTCTTTTTCGATTTCATTCTTCTTTCCATTCGCTAACAATGGATTACTAAAAGTAAAACTATTTTTTCTCACTAGACTGTCTGAAACTGAATCAACAGATACAGGTATGGGATCGGAAAATGTAAAAGTTCTATTAGAAATTTTTTCAGGCTGCTCTGGTTTAGCTTCTGTACTTTGCGTCGTAGTAGTTGGGGGCAACTTAAAGTCGAATGTAGGTAACGTTGAAATGGGGAGAGATATTTGGGGTAAATTGACTTCTTCTACTTTGTCAAAAACCGCATTTTTTTCTTTATCCTTACGTTTCGTTATTATTTTTCCGGTTTTCCTGGCAGGAGTTACGTCGCTAGGAAGCGTGTATTCTTGTTTCGGAACGGCAACTTGCCTAGCGGCAGCAGTAGAATTCTGTATTTGCTCCAATCGTTTAAGCTTTAATAAATCGGGCACCGTAGGCACGTTTAAACCTGTTATTACAGGTCCCGCATTGGGATTCAAGGGCGATATCGGCGTCGATAAATGAAGTTTTGATTCTGAATGTTCGTCGAATCGACGTCGTTTTGTACCCAACGGCGTCAATCGGTTCACGGGAATTCTTTTAGCATCACTTATTGGCGTGGAAAATTGTTCTAATGCCTCGAGAATTCTTTTAGCCGTGTGACTCATGTTTGATAAACTCTCCGTAGAGCCATAATGAGAAGGTTTAACATCGATTTGAGTTCCTTCCTTTTTTTCCAACGAACTTTTCGGACATTTCTGTGAGTAAAATGTATTTCTAGATAGACGGTATGCCGAAGCTCCACCGTAAGATGTTTGTCCCGAATAAAAGGGAGAATTAACGAGTTTTTCCCGTAATAAGGATTTATCCTAAAAAACAAACATATATCCCATGAATTAAAACGATAACAATCATTATTAAATTACTTTTATGATAAATCTTACCACTGAGGTGTTTGAATAAGCAGTTACGTCAAAAGATGGCTTTTTTCGTGCACCTACGGTATCGTTGACGGGAATACTTTTGTTAAGATAAGTCGATGCCCTCGACTGTTGTAATTGCCTAGCTACAATTTACAAATAAGTTTATAAGTCCGACATATTTCTTTTGAAATCGTCAATACAAAACGGAAAAAAAAAAATTGTAACATACCATATTTTAATTTTTCTTCCAAATTTCTTTTCCTCGATGAACTAATGTAGGCTGATTGTGATAATCTATCAGATTGAGGTACCAAAGACGAGCAACCACTCGTCGATTCACTGCTATCCGAGTGATTATCATTATTTCCATTGGCTTTTACATCAGTGTTAGACGAGGCGGGAGGGTCATTATTAGTCATTGAATATCGTTGACTTTGCAGCGTGCTCGGTCCCGGATTATTAGTCACAAAATCTTCACTTTTAGGTACGTCATAGGTATGATTTAAAGATGTATTGGTAAATAAACCGCTTGTGCTTGGTATGGGGCTAATTGGAAAATTAATATCAATTTTTTCCGTTTGAGATAATTTGAATCGTTTAGCCGGAGAACATGTTGCATCAACATTTTCTCTCTCTATAAATCTGTGAGTTATTAAAGATGGTCTTTTGACTTCTAAACCTTCTGTCACACGCCTACTACCATTATCCACGCAGATCTGATGACCACTAGAAGAAGTTCCTGTGGCATCAGCATCATCATTTGATTTGACAGATGAACCAAACCAACCTCCTAAATAACCTGATACTCTCGATGCAACTTTTGTTACAAAACTCTGAAAAGATGATAATAGTTTTTAACAAATAATTAAAATTACCAAATTAAATTATATTCCAAGTAATTAAAATTTAAATAATTTGAAAGATGTATATCCGTAATTGATAATAATAATAATAATAATAATAATTGTGTCATTAAAAAAATGCTTAAGCTTCCTATTTATATATATATATTAATTTATAAGGTAAAAATTATATTTTGACCCAAATATTTAATATGATTAAAAAGCCCTAAAATATCAAAAGGTTTAGGAGGTTAACAATATTTTATAAAAACCTGGTAACCCTAGTAGGTCAATGTCAAAATTGAATTATAACAAACTAAAAGTAACGTAATAACTATTTCAAGTAGAAATTTAAAAAATTTACACCTAAATACTCAAATAATGTTACAGGTGAATGACCCATTTACTTAATTAAAAAAGTGATTTTTTCATATATATATATATATGAACAAGAAAATATTTAAAATATTAAATGCGCATTTAAATTCCACTTAAAAATAGTAAAAAGAATAACGGAATAAAATTTTGGCAATAAACATTAAAAACTAAACGCCTACTTTGGCCTTAATGCCGGATCTTAAAAAATTTACGCAAGAAAACTTGGAATAAGAAGAAATAAGTTAAGCACATGTACATAACATAAATCTTTTACTACGTGCAAACATATTTAAATCAAACAAGTAATTATTTAAAACAGTGAATGGAATTGATTTTAAAAAACTAAAATTTTGTACTCTAAAGGAATCGGCACGGGGGAGGTCGTTATAATGCTATCCATTGGCCATGATCTATTTTCAGCGTTTCGCGCGAACCTTGTTGCATCTTATTATATACTCACGTTTGACACATTGTAAGGCTTGGTGAAACGCGAATTGTTACTTCTTTGGTTGTTACCCCCCTTTGCCATTATTAAAACTAAGGATTTAGATACATTTGCTCCTCTAAAATGTCTAAACTATCCAAAATTGACTGATTCACTTTCACTTGCGACATAAAGTAACATGGCGAACTATAATTCAACTTCCCATTTGCTGCAACTAGTCACGTGGTATTAATTGTGGTGGCAATAAGCTCTATTCTCCGTAGTCAAAGGAAAAATTTTATCAAGTTGTCTAAACTGATTATGTTAATTGACGTTAAAATAACTTTTTTTCCTAAAAGTGCCAAGTAAAATTGACCTAATTTGAAAAAATGGTTTACATTAATTCTGGTGCGTAAAACTTTGTAATTTTTATCCGATCATTTTTAATTCGAACAAATTTTATCATTATTAATAAATATTTTTAATGATAATAATAAAATAATAATAATAATACGTAACTTACATTAAAATGTCACAATATCTTTAAACTATATTAATTTACTTAATATTAGAAGTAATAAGGTTTTTTTTATCGTGTAAAATTTTAAAATAATTACTTTTCTTATTTTAGATGGTACCATTGGAACAAGACCATGGCATAAGCAAATATCACTTTTTTTTTGGGGATTTATACATTTCATTACCGCATTGTAAGTAACTCTTTTTTCTATTTAAATTAATTTTAAACTTGAAAATTTTTACCTTGAAATTTATATAATTTAAGAATTATTTATTCTAAAAGGAAATTATTAGTTATCATGAATTTGTTAGCTTACAAAAAGTAATAATGATTTTAAAAAATACTTCCAAATATGTTTTTTTACATAAAAATTTTTAATTTTTAATAATAAATTATTACATTTGATTATTTTAGTTTTCAAACTCTAATAAATCCAGCTCTTAACGGAAAGGGCGATCAATATGAAAGAAATTATAGGAGACCAGGTGGAGGAGGAGGTGGTGGACCACCAGGTCCTCCGGGTAGAAGAGTTGGAAGAATAGCTACAATTCAATCGTGTAAAGCTCCAATGCCTGGAGGAGGATGAGCAAGGTAAACCTCATGAAGTGAAAATTTACTTCATGAGGTGTTTTAGGTCATATTTTTGACCTGATTTTTGCAATATAAATTTTATTTGTCACTCCGACAAATTTATGATGTGGCATTATCAAACCCATAAAATGGGAGTAATGCTTGCTGATGTAAATTTTTATTGCAATAATTAATTTTAAAAAAAAAAAAAACTATATTTAGTAAGAGGTTAAATTAATGATTATATGATGACAAAATTGATAAATGAATAGTAGTAGTGAGGCTTAATTAAAACATTGGTAATTCAAAAATAGGTTTGTTTGTTTTCGGATTGTCTGTGTATACACTTAATGTTGCTTTCTTGAAGTCGAAAATTCCTGCGAGTAAAAAACGAAAGAAAAAGATTAGAGATAATAATAATAATAATTAATTAATTGATGTTTTATAATGATAATATTAAATGAATATTGTACTGAAAATTTTTTCACTTTGCTTTATTGTTGGGTTTGTTTTTATACCTTAAGGTATTAATGTAAAGAATGTTTAAGTACCTGTTGCTATGGTTCTCACAATTCCTCTTTCACGATATATCGGATAGTTATTGTCTGAATCATCACCGAGAATATTAGTCGCATCTGTTAAATTTTTAGGAGCCTGTGAGTCTGTTATAACAGTTTCTCTATGCTTGCTACTGTCTATCAATGGACTTTCCACTTCTGGCACATCAAGTCTTAAAAACCTGATTTAAAAAAAAAAAAATTTTTTTTCAGTTATTTTAGTGTTGGTTATTAAAGTGTGAAATTTGAAAAAATTCGATAGGACCTGTTGCAATGATAAAAATGTTCCCCCATTTTTCCCTTTTCCATATGAATGAGAGAATGAGTTTTTGGAAAATGGGCAGGACCGACTTCAGCGTTGTAAAAAGTTTGATTAATGTCGTTTAAAAAAGTAAAATTAACGCTCACGCCATCACCGATACCCGTTCCAGAATCCATAAGAATATCATTGACATCGGAAAAATTTTTCGCACCCAACAAAGCTCTCGTCATTATCGTTCTCGCTGTAAAAATTTATTAATGATAATAATAATAATAATTTTGTAAAAGTTTTTAATTTTAATTTTCTTCAAGGATGACTCACGAGTTTTTCCCGATTGCATGTTTTTCACTCTGATCACGTTTATCGAGAAAACAAATCCGTGACGATTGTAACTCATAGTGAATCCAGGTAGCATACCTGCATAACATAACGATGTAAATTTTTCTTCCGTCGTTTTCCATTTACCCTTTGGCTCGGAATTCACAACGTGAGCGGATACGAAATAAAAATGACCCAAAGTTTCAGCTAATGCATCTTCATTGTGTCCCAATAATTTCTTTTTTTGTCCAAAAAAAAAAAAAACGGGGGGAGGGAGAGGGGGAGGGAGGGCAATAGTTAATAACTTAGATTAATCGTTAATAATAATAAAATTTTTTTACCTGTTCGCCATTGTTACAAAATATCGAACTGCAACCCGCACAACTTTCTAAATTTGATATGTTTTCCGTTTGTAATAAAATTTCATCCATGTGCAGTAGGAATAACTTTAATTTAATAAATAAATAAATTTTAATTTTAATTTATTTTAATAACCGGAAAATTAGGAAAATTAATGAAAAATTTTAAAAACCTTGT
This sequence comes from Pediculus humanus corporis, assembly GCF_000006295.1. NCBI lineage: Eukaryota > Metazoa > Arthropoda > Insecta > Psocodea > Pediculidae > Pediculus > Pediculus humanus. The sequence continues at coordinate 73,952 of NW_002987837.1, read as the reverse complement.
GAAATGGTACGTTGGCACCATCAGCCGTTCCCTGTATTTCATCCACGTAATGCGGAAAATTTTTTTTAACTTCATCCAATGTATTTTCATATGCTTTCCTACCGTTAGGGGTGTCGTAAATTTTTAAATAAAATTTATTTAAAGACGTGTGAATGTTTAAATATGATTGTATCATGTGTCTAAAAGTTCTTCCCTACCAAAAAAAAAAATTTCAATTAACCATAAAATTATTATTAAGGGATGAAAGGGTTGAAAATTAACTCACCACATCAAATCCAATTTCGTAATGATTTCCTTTAACGTATATAAATGGTATTGAATTTCTCGTTTCGATCATTTCTATTGGCATTTTTCCCTTTTTACTTTTCCCGAAAAAAAAAAAAATTTAATATTTAATTTAAAAAAAAATCGATTAAAAAACGTTGTCTGATAAGAACAACCGGGGAGAAAAGTAATAATAATAATAATAATAATAATAATACAAACAAATTTACATAAGCTCAAACACGCACGAAAGCACGAGAATAACTGATAATAATAACAACCACAACAAACCATAAATGTTAGTTACAATATTTAAAAAAAAAAAAAAAACTTGATTGCAACAACCAGGAAAAAAAAATATAAAAAAAATATCATTGGCTATAAAACTTTATTTATTTTATTATTATCATTATTATTATTATTACTATTATTATTATTATCATTATTATTATTATTATTATTATTATTATTATTATTAATATTTTTTTTTTGTAACGAACCTTCAGAGTAAACCTATTTCAAGTGAAACCACTTACTCCTAATTTTCTTATGAATCAGGTCAGGATCATTAAACTTATATATACTCATATGCGTTTGTTGTTTCGTTTGTTGTTTGTTGTTTGTAAGTGTGGGGGAGTGCGGGTGCGTGAGGTTTTTTTTTCTAACGGACTTTTTCCCTGCGATTGAAATTTTTTTATGTATTTAAAATATTAGGAGGAGGGACATTCGGTGAAGTCGTTAACGAGATTTAAAAAACGATCGGATTTTTATTTTGTAAGGTTGCTTTTCTATGAGGGGGGGGGCAAGGGGAGAGGGGGTCTTTAGAAAAAGACGATTTGAAAGGAATCGATTAATAATACGTAGAAGGTTGTGATAATGATAATAATAACATTCCCCCGGGGGTGATAGTTTTTTTTTTTTTTTTACCTTGCAGTTTAATAATATTGATTTCCTTAAATGAATTCCTTGTAGGAAAAAGGAAAATGAAAAGAAAAAGGAAAAGTCGATTTAAAAAAAAATTAACTTCCTGTCAAATTAAAAAAATAAATTATTATTATTATTATTATTATTATCATTACTATTATCAATATCTTAAATTTCAATCGTTTGTCATTTATTTCGATATTTATCATTATTATTAATATTGATCGAATTGATTGTTTTCTACTTTGTATACTCGCCATAATCGAAATTTTATTTATTTATTTATTTATAATAATAATAATGATAATAATAATAATAATAATTTGACATTCTAAAAAGTTATTAAAAAAAATATGACGGAAAGGTCACGATAAGAAAGAATTTTTTTTCGTGTGCGTGCGTGCGTGTATGTTTGTACACGTGTGTGCGTTCGAAGGTTCGAATTAAATGGTATGATGATTAATTTTACCCACCCCCTCGCTCCCCGCCCTCTCCCCCCCCAAAATAAAAATTTTTTCCCCCTCTGTTCGATTTAATTTGTTTTTTTTTTTTTTTTTTTACGTAACGACGACGACGACAATTTAAATAATTAACCGACGAAAAAAAAAAAAAAAATTCTTATCAATGTGTTACTGTTAACAACAAATCACGAATTTATTTATTTATTTACTTTGTGTGTGCGTGCGTGTATAGGGATAAAAAATAACGTGTATTTATTATTATTATTATTATTATTATTATTATTATTATTATTATTATTATTATTATTATTAATAATTAATTATTTGTCATTGGATTTGTTTTAAAAAATAATAATAATAAATTTAATTACATGCGTGCTTAATTAATGACGTTGTTACGCAATCGTTTCTTTTTTTTTTTATTAATAATTTTATGGTCTATATATATAATATATTTAATTTAGTTTTTATTTTATGCAAATTTATTAATTTATTTATTTATTAATATTTTTCACAAATCGTTTATTATTATTTTATTTCATTTATTATTATTATAAGGAAAAAAAATTTTTAAAATTATTACTAAAGTAAATTTTTCTTTTACTTTTTAATTCGTTGATAAATTTTTTAAGGAATAAAATAATAATAATAATAATAATAATAATAATAATAATAATAATAATATGGGCTTTTGATAAATCGATAGTTAATGTAATAATTTTCTTTTTTTTTTTTTTTTTTCTAGAATTTTCTATCCGGGATTTTTTGATTAAATAATAAATTTATTTATTTTACAGTTTCGTTGGGATAAACAGAAAATATTTTTTGTTTTAAAAATGTAAAATTTATTACCGATACTCGAATCCAACACATATTTTTAACAATAGTAATAATAATAATAATAATAACAACTAATAATAATAGTACTTAATAATAATAATAATAAAACCTTATAATAATAATAATAAAACTTAATAATAATAATAAAAATTATAGACAAAAAAAATTATATTTACAAAATTTAATTAATATTATTTATATAAAAATTAAAAAATTGTTTACTTATTATTATTATTATTAGAAAAATTTATATATATATATATACATACGCATAGGTACAAATTTTTTGGCAACAACCAAACAATTTGTTTAAATAAAAAAAAAATTAAATTAAATTGTTTAAAAAAATTCATCGTGATGAATGGGACAAACGAACATTTTACTTAAAAATTATTATAAAAAAATGTTTTTTTGTCTTTTGTCAGCAGATGAATTTTATTATAAACGATTTCGTATTGAAATTTAAATTTGATTTATTATTATTATTATTATTGCATAAAACGCACGCACGCACGCACTCACGCACGCACTTTCAGGATATGAAATTTTTTTCTCATATAAAATTTTTAATTTCATGACGTCACAGTACGACGACGATTCTGTGATTCATTCACAGAATCCGAATCCGTCCATTCTTCTTCGCGATATGTCCATCTTATTATGTTACCGTCCCACTAAAAATTTAATAATAATAATAATAATAATAATAATAATAAAACCATAATCATCGATTGTTTGTTAGCATTGGATCGATATATATGTGTAATTAACTCACGGAAACGCTTGTTATTTCAGGTCGGTAAGGATGCCATGAAACATCTCTCACGCAAGCTCTGTGTCCGGTTAATTCTTTTTCTATTTTTCCAGTTAAACTATCGTAAACTAAAAAAAAAAGGGAAAAAGGAGACTTTAATTATTAACTCTTTAACGGTTTTTTTTTTTTTTTTTTTTTTTAACGAAGTAATAAATTTAAATAGAGTACCGATAACTCGTCCAGCGGCACATCCTGTGTATATATATCGTTGTCCAGTAGTTTCCGCTGGAGAGAAATGACATCTGCATAAAGTTTGCAAAACGGAATGACCGCGATACGTCATTATCGATGAATCTCCATTTAAACGTTTATGCGGATCGCTTACTGTAATTAATTATTATTATTATTATTATTATTATTAGTTAATGGAATTTATATATGACGTTATCAAAAACGACTCACGTGATTTGGGAATTTTTTTCCATCTGTAGTCCCAATTTTGAATGTTTGTAGCTCGGAGTGTATTTCTCACTCCCAAGTAAGATGAAAATTTTCGCTGGTCCCACAATTTAATGCTTTGATCTTTGCTATTCGTAAGTAAATGTCGACTGTCACCCCGAGGTTCTATGTAAGTTATACCGAGCATGTGACCTGAGAATATTCATAAATGTAAATTTGACTTATTTATTTCAAGCTTGACGTTGGATATGTCGAACGTACCGGCAAAACAACCAACCGGTTTAGGATTCGATTCAAGAAGTGCTCTCCGATCCCACACTTTACATATACCATCGTCGCTACCACTGTACAATATTTGAGAACTGTTATCGGCAAAAGCAACCGCGTTTATATCATCATCATGTCCGACTACCTGCAGTGAAATGAAAAAATTATAATTTTTTTGAGGATTTCCCCCTCCCCCCCGCCTGCATTTAGTTTGCGCTTAATGAAAGGTAATTTTTTTATATAATGAACATACACAAAATGCTCTTTGATTATGTTCTCGATTATAAACATACATGTAACCATCATTGGCACCGCAAAGTATTTCATTTCCGCTTGGTGAAAATTTCAATGAAAATATACAGAATTTTCTTTCGACAGGACATATCAAAAGGCTATCATGATTGTCAGAATCATCCCAAATTTTACACAATTGAACTGCGATTGTAAAAAAAAAAAAAAAAAAAAATAGATTTAAAATTGCAACTAAACAGAAAATTCTTTATGTGTAAATCCAAGTAGGCGACAACTTACGACTATCACACCAACTAGAATATGCTAAATAATTTCCATCTGGGCTAACTGCAACATCTAATATACTCCATCCGACATCTTTTGCCATAATTTTTTTAATCAAGGTAAATTTTTTATTAGCATCGAATAAACGTATCATTCTATCCTGACTAGCGGTTAAAAAAAATCTACCATTGTCTAAATAAATTCCGCAAAATATTTTTGTCGGAATGTGAGCGACCACTGAACTGTTACTAGGTAAAAAATTATTGTTTATCTTGCAGCAATCAACTTTTGAAAAAGCAGTACTTCCATTTATTCCTCTCTAAAATTTAATCAAGGTACAATGAGTCGACACATTTATCACAATTTAATAATTAAAAATTTATTGAAAAACTTACTTCTCTTGCACATATCATGGAAGCAATCGATTTGGGTTTTCTCGTCGCTCCTGTTGTGCTTATCAAACCGGATGATTGCTTTGTAAATGTACTAAAATCGCTTTCCTATTCGATGAGAAATATAATAATAAGTGTGTAAGTAAATATCACAGCTTTATAGATACATTTATACATGATGGCCTTCATTTTTTAAATTGTTTAATAATGAAATAAATAATAATTTATGTTTAATAGTGAATCTTACGATTAAAGTTTCCATATTTGGATGGGCTACATAATTATTAGAAAAAAATTCATCTTCGCTGTCATCTTCATCGAATGAAGCTTGAAGTATTTGTCCACTAAAACAAAACAAACAAAAATTTTTGAATGCAGACATTAAAATTATAATTTAAACGAAACAAAGAATTTAACAAAAAAAAAAAAAAATTGAAGGTCATAGTTATTATAAATAATGCAGCAGGTCAAATTGACAAAGCTTTTGTTTTGGAAACATATTTGAATGACAAGCTAATTCTAAAACAAAAATTCATTTAAAAAAAAATCTCGGTCATTTATCTAAAGAAGAAGGATTTAACTGAGTTTACCTTGTTGTTACAAATAACAAAATAATTCACTCCATATTTACATATAAAAATTTGCAAAATCACCTTCTAATTAATGATTGTAAAAATCTTGATAAATCAGATTCTGGATCACGGATCAAATTATGAATTCTACGACTAATATCATCCATTACTCTTTCTCAGAAAGTAAAAAAAAAATTTTAATTTTAAATTAGTTACGTTTAAAAAAAAAAAAAAAAAAATTTATTATCTTATCAGAATAATTTAATTTTTTAAATTTATTTTGATAAGTGTTTCATAATGCAAATACTTTTTATCAGCCATATTGGGAAACGGATACGGTAGAAGGGGAAACATGTAATTCAAAATTTTCCCTCCTCATATTTTCAAATTTGCAAACTTTAGTTAAAATTTTTTTTTTTTTTTTTTAACGACAAATAAATTAGTCGTTTTTAGAATGATTATCGTTCGATTACTTATCTTTTATAAGTTTTATAAAATGGTGAGTTTTTATTAAAAATTATCGTTAATTTTAACGTAAGTTAAAATTTCTCGTAGAGTAATTAATTTCCCTTTTGTCTGTTTAAAATTTTTCCGTTACAAAGGAAACTTCGAATGTGTTCTATGAAGTTCCATGTGCAAAATGAACCGGTTTGGAGTATTTTTGATAATTTTTTTTTTATTCAATAATGGCATGGCGTGGAAAAATTTTCGATGGGGTAGAATTCGACACGGTAATCTTGGCCACCCGGAAAGTAGTGAAATAACACCCGAAGAGAAATATTTTGTACAAAAATTGGATCATTTTGACCCAACGAACACTAAAACATGGAATCAGGTAAGGATTGCAGGATTATTCTCTTTGATTAATGCCTTTTTTTGTGCAAGAACAATCTTATTTCTCTTACAGCGTTATTTTGTCAACGATTCATTTTATCAACCGAATGGTCCTTTTTTTCTTATGATTGGTGGGGAAGGTGAAGCTTCACCAAAGTGGATGGTGAATGGAACGTGGTTGGATTATGCTAAAAAATATAATGCTTATTGTGTTATGGTAGAACATAGATTTTATGGGAAAAGTCATCCAACAGAGTAAGTAAAAGTATTAATTTAAAAAAAAATTGAATGATTTTATCAATAAGAACGGTTAATTCGAAAAACAAAATGAATTAAGTTTCATTTTTAATATAAAGTATGTTATCGAAAATCTCAAATTGGTAGCCATTTTTTTTTTTTTTTTTTTCTAGGGATCTTGGAGTTAAAAATTTAAAATATTTAAGTAGCGAACAAGCACTGGGAGATCTTGCATACTTTATAAGTTCTCTCAATAATAAACTTAATATTTTTCCACCTCCAAAATGGATTGTCATGGGGGGATCTTATCCAGGTTCTTTAGCCGCTTGGATGAGATTAAAATATCCTCATTTAGTTCTCGGAGCCGTTTCTACCAGTGGTCCTCTTCTTGCTTTAATCAATTTTGAAGGTAAAAATTTATATTATATGTATATAATTCTTTTTCGTTACTTATTGAAATATTTAAAACATTTTTTAATTTCATTTCCAGAATATTTTGATGTGGTTAAAGATTCTTTAAGTAGTTATAATCCAGAATGTGTCACAGCCATAGAGGCTGGAACAAAACAGATAATGTCATTATTGATACATCCTTTAGGACAACGATCACTATTTAAAATGTTTAAACTATGTGATCCGCTGGAATTAAACAATGAAGATGATAATTCAAATTTATTCGAAAGTTTAGCTGGAAATTTTGCCGGAGTTGTTCAATATAACAAAGACAATCGTCACGATCAAAATTCAGGTGGATCAGATTTAACAATCGATTATTTATGCGACATAATGTTAAATCAATCATTGGGAAAAGAAATCAATAGACTTGCAGTCGTCAACGAAGTTGTTTTGAATAAAACAACCAAAGAAAAATGTCTGGATTATAAATATGATAAAATGATTAAACAAATGCAATTGACAGACTGGAAAAGTGAAGTCGCAGAGGGTGGAAGACAATGGACTTATCAAACGTGTACAGAATTTGGATTTTTTCAAACTTCTTCTTTAAACACGACAAAACAAATGTTTGGAAATAAATTTCCACCTGAATTTTTTTTGAAACAGTGCACCGACATATTCGGTATAAAATACAATGCGAATTTAACGGAAGAAGGAATTATTAGAACGAATATGATTTACGGAGGATTAAATTTAGTGGCTGATAATATTGTTTTCGTTCACGGGTCCATAGATCCTTGGCATGCTTTGGGTATCACAAAAACATTAAGACCCGGAGCTCCGGCTATTTACATTCAAGGTAATTATATTATTTTTACAAAAGTTTTACTAATTGTAGTTACCATTTACATGCAATCGTTTGTCTTTTAGGCACGGCTCATTGTGCCAACATGTATCCAAGTTCGGAAAAAGATCCTCCTCAGTTAGTTGATGCAAGAAAACAAATAGAACAATTAATTGGCGAATGGCTGAAAGAATAAAAAAACAATCAATCGGGATGAAATATATATTATGGTACATACACAAACATAAAAATATTTTTTAGTAAAATAGTTATTTTAGTACAAAACAAATTATTATTATTATTATTATTATTTTTTTTAATAAATTACATTAAGAATATAATTTAATTAAAATATAATATTAAATTATTAATAGTTTTTCACCTTAACTGACTTTACTTTTTTTTTTTATAGAGAGAAACAAGAAGTTATATTTGGAACGTGAATTATCAAATAATAACAACAAATTTAAAATTAGATTACCTTATTTTATTACTATTATTATTATTATTATTGTTATTATTTATGGGAAAATTTTACAAGGTCTTAAAAAAAGGTATTTTGAATTTTATGGTATTAAATATACCTTTATTTGTTTTTTTATTATTTTAACATTAAGTTTAACAAAAAAAAAAAAAAAAAGGGAAAACTCATTATAAAATCTAATAGGTAAAAAACAATAAAATTTTCTTTTTGTTAAAAATTTTCCACGTTTAGGGGGGAAAAGGAAAAAAAAAGGGAAAATTTATTCATTTATTTATTTTATTTACAGGGCGAAAAAGGTGATGGTAAAATTTTTCACAATTAATCAATAATCAATCAATAAATAATAAATAAATTTTTTTTTTTCCAGAAGATCTCACAGAAAAAAAAGGATTTTGGATTAAACCTAAATTTATATACATAAACCGAAGTAAAAGAAAACACGTGGGAGGAGGAGGTGGAGGTGGAGGAGGAGGATACGGATTTTTTACAAGTAATTAAATTGATAAATTTTCCCTTTTTTTTTTTTTATCTTTTATCTCACGGGTGATATAAAAGTAATGGAGTGGTGGTAGTTTTAACTCGGTATTCTTATTTCATTGAATCAAAAAAAGGAAAAAAAAAAGGAAAATTTAGATTTTTGAGTCTTGAAGTGATTAACGATCCGTAAAGAAAAGAATCGAGTTTACTAAATGCATAGAATATTTTAGTGTACATTCTTAATAAAATAAAAAAGGGGGGAGGGAGGGAGGGAGGGAGGGAAAACGAATTGAGAAAAAGCTTTCAAATAAAACAAGTAAACACCCTTCTTGAAAAAAAAAAAAAAAAAAAAAAAAGAAAACTATTTCTTTTATTACGTCAAATGAATTATAACTGGAAAATGGGGGAAAAAAGGAAAAAAATAAAAGTAGGAAAAATATTTTTAAATCGACCCCCTTTTTATTGTGGCTAAGGCTCAACATGTAAACCGTTATTAAATAAACATTTCGGTTTTGTTTTCAAACATTTTCGCTCTCCACCCCCTTCTCTCTCTCTCTCTCTCTTTCTCCCCCACAGGGGTTTCCAGTTATTATTATTATTATTATTATTATTATTAATTTTTTCATTAATAAATTTTTATTTTAAAATGATGACAATAATAATAATAATAATACATATTATAAATCAATGAATGTGAAAAAATATTTTAAATTTTATTTATCAAGAATAACAACAATGAGTTTTTCATGTTGTTGTTGTTGTTGTTGTTGTTGTTGGTCTTTTTTATTGGTTTCTCTTTCTCTCTCTCTCTCTCTCTCTCTCTCTCTCTTTTAAATGTTAATAATATTTGAAATTTTTTCTCCCGAAAAAAAAATTAATTACATTGAAATTTATATCTCGATGATAAAATTATTATTATTATCGCGGTCATAATAAAATTTTTTTAATTTTTTTTTTTTTTTCTTTTTATTGTCACGTTTTGTTATAAAATATTTTATTATCGTTTTTAGTTATTGTTTTTTTTTATAATAGGAAAATATTTGTTATGAATTATCATAATTTTAATAATTCATTGTAACGGAAAAAACGTGATAATAATGATAATGAAATATGTTTAAAAAGAATTTTTTTTATGATCGTTGTTTAATCAATCGTCGAATAGTTTTCTTTTTTTGTTGTTTTCGATTCGTTTTCCCTTCATTTTGCAAATGTAATAAACGAACATTTTAAATCAAACATAAAAAACACACGCACATATTGGAAACAAACACGTCAGGGTTTAACACAAACACACCCCCACGCATAAGAATTTCTATTTAACATTTATGTGAATCACATAATCGTATGGGTGGAATTTACCCCATTTTTACATGGGATGAAAAAAAAAAATAATAAAAAAGGAGGGGAAGGGGGAAGGAGGAGGGAAAGGGAGGGAGGTAGGGGTTGGCATTAATAAAAATAAAGCTGGAAATAAATGAACGAACCCCCGTTATAGGGATGAAATAGACTCTTAACTTATGAGTCAGTGGACCCATGTGGTTCACGGATTATGCCTGGATTTTTATTGAACGTAAATTCAAAAAAAAAAATAAATAAATGTACGCACGCACACACACACGCACCCACGCACGCACGCATAACTTGTTTCTTTTCTTTATTAAATTCCTTTGAAAAAAAAAAAAAAAAAATTGATTTTAATGGCGTCGTGGTGGTGGTGACCATTGCCACAATAATAATTAATAAAATTTATTATTAATAATTTCAGGTTTGGAAAAAACAAAAGAAATCTAATTGGAGAAAAAGAGAAGAGAGAGAGAGAGAAGAGAGGAAAGAGAGAGAGAGAGAAGAGAGGAAAGAGAGGAGAGAGAGAGAAGAGGGAAGAGAGGAGAGAGAGAGAGAAGAGGGAAGAGAGGAGAGAGAGAGAAGAGGGAAGAGAGGAGAGAGAGAGAGAAGAGGGAAGAGAGGAGAGAGAGAGAAGAGGGAAGAGAGGAGGAGAGAGAAGAGAGAAGAAAGGAGAGAGAGAGAAGAGAGGAGAAAGAGAGAAGAGAGGAGGAGAGAGAAGAGAGAGAGAAATTATTTTTTTTGAAGGAAATGAAAGGATTAAAAAATAATTTTAACGTTAAGCATTGGGATTTATCTTATATCTTCGATAATCCAAAGAAAACCACCGAGCGTGGGTGGATAAGAAGGAAGAAAGGAATGAGGGAAGAAATGTTACCACATATTCAATTTTTATGAGATTTAAAAAAAGTTGAAACAAAATGTGTAAAATGTATGTAAAAAAACTACCATCGCGTCAAAAAAATAACAACAATAACAATAATAATAATAATAATAATAATATTTTTTTTTTAGGTTGTTTGTTTGATTGAAGGTAACAAAAGGAAAAGAAAGAGAAAGAAGGAAAAAAGGAAATTATTGAACAGACGTCAGACAAACAATAAGAAAAAAAAAGAATGAAATACATTGTTGTAAGTATTTTTAATAATAATAAAAAATAAAAAAATAAAAAAGCATACATAAAATTTTATGTAGGGAGTTTTTTTTGTTTGAAAACGTTTTGTTTATATTCCGACATTTTGTTTATTATATATATACATATAACCGTTGGATTTTCTTTGTTTTTTTAGTGTTTTCAAGTTGGAAAAATAAATTTGTAATTTTTTTTTTACTTTTTATTTTTTATTTCAGGTGTTATTTTCCAAGTAACGTAATACGAAATAATGATGTAAGTTGTATTTATTTTTTTTTCTTTTTAATGGCGTTTCTTAGTCGGTTGGTATCGACCTATTTTTTTCTTTTTTTAATTTAAACTTAAATTTTACAACCGTTATTACCGACGGGAAAGTATTTTAACTTTAAAAATTTTTACACGAAAGATCGAGTGTTTAAAACGTTGAGAAAAGTTTTCTAGAAAAAAAAAAAAAAAAAAAAAAAAAACTGTAATAATAATGAATTAGCACCAGGTGTAAGAACAAGAATTTAACGGTTTTTTGTCGGAAATTTTTTGTTTATAATTATCACCGTTTGGCGGCGCTAGAATCTAGAAATTTTTTTTTTTAAACATGTCGATGACGGTCGTTGCGGTTTTTTTTTTTTTTTTTTGATTTTTTTTTTAAATTTAAATTTCAATTAATTATAATTAATTTTATTAATTGGATTGAGATTCGATTATGAGTCAGGACCGAAACTAGACTTGTGTATTTTCGCTATGGAAAATCGTATAAAAATCGACGTTAATTCGTTCGAGCACGATATGACGTAGTGGCGATGGGATTTAGGGGGATGAGAAAAGGAATGGAAAGGAAGGAGGGAATTTTGTCGCTCAAATGTAATTTTTTAAATTTATCAAATTGTCGACAATATCAAAACGTTACATCTCAACGTTTTAAATACGTTACGTACGTTTTTTTTTATATCTTTTAGATTATTGCGATCAAAAGTTTTGAAAGTAAGAAAGAAAAGTAATTTATATATATATATATATTTTTTTAGTTTAGTTTTTGGGGGTGTTTATTACGCGTGTTTTTACTTTCCCCCCCTTTTTTTTTTTTAAAAGGGTCGGTCCACGTGTATTTATTGCCGACACCGCCATTAAAGGGCACTTTACAATTGGAAAAGTTTTTTGTTTTTTTTTTTTTTTTTTTGATTTTGATTTATTATTTTTTTTGGTCTGATTTTTCGAATATGGTTTAAGAAAATTGTCAAATCGACCGTGATTGGAAAATTGTTATTCGTGAAATTTTTTCGTCATCGTTTCTTTTATTATTATTATTATTATTATTATTTATTATTCGTTTGAATTATTTTAAGGGTGCGCGAGAGAATGTGGGACAGTAGTAAGAAGAGAGAGAAAGAGAGAGAGAGTTAATGAAAAAAATTAATTAATTTTCTTTACGTCTCTTGCATATTACCACCACCAGCCCTTCGGAAAAAGGTAGAGAGAGAGAGAGAGAGAGAAGGAAAATTCGGGGAAAGGAAGGGGGAAAGGGGTAGAAAATTGTGGCTTCTTTAACAGGTTTTAAACATTTAACGTTTCTTGACGTTTCATTCAACTCTTTTATTTTTCTTCTCCCCCCCCCCATTTTTTTTTTTTTTTCATATTACTTGACGGGTTTTCTTCTTCCTTTCAACTAAGTTTTTCTTTTTTTTTTTTTCTCTCTCTCTTGAAAAATTTTGATTTTTTGTAAGTTTTTTTTTCCACGCCTTGAATTTCATTTTGTTGTTTTTTTTTTTATAATATGTCTGCGTCAGGAAGAATAAGTTTGCATAGTGTTATTTTTTTTTCTTTTTATTGTTGTTGTTTTTGTTGTTAGTTTTTCCGTCGTGTTTTTATTCGATTTTTATTTTTTTTTTTTGATTTACGAAAATTTTAAATCTTTTGTCAGATTTAAAAAAAAAAAAAAATTTTAAACGCGAAGGTGGGGGGTACATCGGGATGAAATTTCAAGTTGAAAAAGGGGTTGGGGTGTGTGAGTGTATGTTTTCAAAGCCTAAAATTCGTATAAATATTCTTTTACCCCCCCCCCCCCATGTATCTTTTAACAATAGGGAGGATGAATGATGTTTTTAATTTAAAAAAAAAAAAAAAAAAAAGAAGGTAACAACAAAGTCATTTCAGAAGTAGTGTTGCATTCATTGACGTAGGTCATTTTGCCTAAACAATACAATAATAAAATTCATCCATTTAATAATTTCAATTCCACGTTTTGTAATGGCGACGATGACGATGACGATGACGACGATCATATACGTATTCTTTTGTCAAAACTGTCGACAATAAAATTTATTTCACGTGTTTGAAAATTTGTCATCACCCTCCCCAAAATAATTCCGTTATCAATATTTAAACACGCATGTAATTGTAATGGAAACTCTCCTATTGTGTATTTCTTTTTATTATTATTATTATTATTATTATTATTATTATTATTATTATTATTATTATTATTATTTTCAATACGATGATAAAACATTTCGTATTAAATGTGGGGAGGGAGGTAGGGAGGGGGAAAGGGGGGGCGGGGCGGTCGATCAATCGGTCGGTCACTCCCAACTCCATGTTTTTTTTTTTTTTGTTTTTTCTCTCCCAATAAACATTTTCCAATTTTTTTTTTTTTTTTTAATATTTGTCGTTCATTCACGATCAATGTTTTTTTTTTTAAAACCTTTACGAAATACCTGACTAAACCTGACTTTTAAAACCTAAACGAGTACCTGACAAAATTTGACCACGTGGTTTTTGTTAGTTTTCGCACGTCTTTCTCTCTCTCATTTTAAAAGTATTTATCCAAACAGGAAATGGGTATCATTTGGGAATAGTATCGCGAGAATTCATTTGTTTATTATTATTATTATTATTTTTATACCTTTTTTCCTTTTTTTTTAAAAAAGGTTATAAAATGATTTATATTGTTTGAATGAGTTTTTTGTAAAAAAAAAAAAAAAAAACGTAAACTCGGAATTGGAGTTTTTTTTTTTTTTTCTTCTCGAACGAAAGAGAATAGAAGCAGAAAAAGAAAGAGAGAGAAAGAGTGGGGAGAGGTGGGAGAAAGGGGGGGGGAAAAGGCAAACAAAAAAAAAATTATAATTAGAAAGATGGCGAAACGAATTCCGTTTGATGAAAAAGGAAAAGGGGAGGTAAAGCAAACAATTTTCGACCAATTAAATTAACTTGCATTGAGCTAACTAAATAATAATTTCTCATCTGTTCTGTTGTTGGTTTTGTATTTAGTTAATTTTTATATTTTTTTTTCCTTTTTTCCTTTTTTTTTTCCTTTTTTCCTTTTTTTACTTTAACATTCAAATGAGAGTTTTTTAATAAAAAAAAAAAAATCGGTTGCGGTGAATATTTTTTGTTTTGTCTTCTGCTAATTTTATTCGATTCGTTGTTGCTGTTGTTGTTTTCGTTTGTGATTATCATTAGTATCGAAATTTACCACGTGACGATTTCCCAAAAGAAAACGATTGATAAAAATTTTTTGATTTTTTTCTCTCTCTCTCTCTCTCTCTCTCCATTCAGTACTACCAACCTCCCCATTTTTTTCGTTTTGTTGTTGTTTTGTTTTAAAGTGTAAAAAAAAAAAAAAAAAAAAAAATTCTCTTATGCAAGTCTCGTTTTTAATTTTTTCGCATGGTTGATTTTGAATGAAGTGTTTCGAGTAAATCGGGAACCATTTCACTCTTCAACGGTTTTTTTTTTCTTTTTCTTTTTCTTTTCTTTTCTTTTTTTACGTTTATTTCACTTTAATTAAATTTTTACTGTTTAAGAAAAAATAAAAAAAAGAAAAGAAAACGAAGAGAGGAAAGAAATTTAAAAAAAAAAAACAAAAAATGGTTTGTTTTGAAAATCATTAGTATTATTATTTATTTATTTTTTATTTTTTCGTTGAAAATGTTTTGTGTTACCCCTCACCCTTTACCTCCCTAAATCTTTAGGGTACTAACAATAAATTATTAACGGGGAGTGGGGAGTAGGGGTGGATGGGGTGAGGGGGGGGGAAAGAGAAAAAATAATTGAAAATTGATGATGGAGTAATATTTAATAATACTCGGGTCACGTGTTTTTTTTTTTTTTTTTTTTTAATTATTAAAAACGTTTGATCGATTTCCGTTGTCAATAAATTTATTTATTTATTTATTTTAATGTCGAAAATAAAAAAATAAATGATTATCGTTAGAGAGAGAGAGAGAGAGAGAGAGAGAGAGAGAGAGAGAGAGAAGAAAAGTCGATGTTTTGTTTTTTTTTTTTTTTTTTGTCAAAATGGCGGCGACTATTTTTATTCGATACGTGTGGTCGTTTTATTCTTCGTGTTTTTTCTTTTTTTCTCACTCTAAAAGAATCGTAAATTTTTTTTCCATCTGTAAATTTGTTATGAGTTGCCGTAAATAAATTTATATACAAAAGGAATGATACACGTTGAAAAATTTATCGAGGAGGGAAGTGGGGGATGGGGGTCGGGAGGGAGAAGGAAGGGAAGGAAACGGATAAAAGAAAAAAAGGCGACAGAGAAAAAGTTTTCTTTCTTTTTTTTTTTTTTTTTTTTTTTTTCGTTCGTTTGTTTGAGTGGCTGGCACAAAAAAAAAAAAAAATAAAAAGTTATTTTTGAACATAGTGAAGCGTAAAAGGTAAAATGGCAAAAAATATACAAATGAGGAGAATACCTTGGGAAATCATCTTATATATATATATATATTTTTCGTAAACCGATTAAAGGGGGAAAAAGAAAAAGGAAAAGAAGGAAAAGGGGGTTTAGAAGAAGAAGAAGAAGTGTAAAAAAGGATGAGAGGATAATGTAAAAAGGAATAAGGAAAAAGGGAAAAGGAAGAAGGAAAAAAAACTAAAGAAAATTGCTTATTCAAGTGAAAGAAAATTTTTATTCCGGGGGGAGGGGGGAGGACGAAACGTGATTCAAACCTATCAAAATTAGCGCCATTTCTAACTTAACACTTTTCGACTCTCTGATTGATCGCAACCCATTTCAATTTAGATTCATTCTAAGATGGATGACCTAAAAGTAATTTCTTTCTCTTTTTCTTTCTCTCTCTTTCTACTTCTCTTTTCCCACTGTAATATTCGTCTTGTTTTTCTCTTTTTCTCTTTTTTTTTTTTTTTATTTTTTTTTATTTTTCCCTTCTGATTTTTTTTTTATTATTTTAAAAGAAAACAGAGTAAGTAAAAAAAAAAAAGTTGAAAATCGCTTAAAACTTGGGTTTTTTTTTTTTTTTTTTTTTTTAAATTAATTTTAAAATTGGGAAAATTTTCTTTTTTCTTTTATTTTTTTTTCTTTTTTCCTTGTTTGGAATTTTTCGATTTTATCCATACGTAAATGAAAATTTACAAAAAAAAAACTTGACGTTGATTGTTTTTTTAAATGTGAAATAATTATTAATTTCGATTTTGGGGTTTGATTAATTTATAATTGTAAAATCGTTTGATTATTTTAAATTCCCATCCCCCAAAAAAGAGAGAGAGAGATGGATGAGTTAGAGAGAGAGAGAAATCGGTAGAAAAGAGAGAGAGAGAAAGAGAGAAATCGGTAAAAAAAGATAGAGAAATTGGATAAGAAAGAGTAAAAGAGAGGAGAGAGAGAAAAACTTAAAGTTTACCTTTGATTATGATGATGATGATGATGATGAGTATGATGAATTTTCAATGAGTCCCATTTTCAAACATCTCCGTACTAATTAATATCGATTAATTTTTGATTATATGAATCAGTACGTGGCAGCCGCAGCGGCAACCGCAGCAACAGAAGCCGCCGTACTAATCGTCGTTTCGAAATTAAAAAAAAAAAAAACTTAACATATATATATATATATGTGAGAGTTATTATTATCGTGACGATGTATTTAAATTCGAGATGTATTTTCCAACGAAGATTTTTTAAGGTCACCCCCCCCCCCCCCCTCCCGCCCCCATTCCTCATCGGGGGTCAAATAATTTTTCAACAACAAATTTTTCGTTTATATTTACACGTTTTTTTTTTTTTTTTTTTTTTTCCAGGTAAGGAAAAGTTTTGAGGGGATGTTTACAAATGACGAAAGCATATTTTAAAATGAACAACCCACGAAGGTAAATTTTTTTATTAAAGAGTTTATCATTATTATTATTATTATTATTATTATTATTATTAATTTGTTAATGAATGACAGTTGTATAAAAGTATCGAATAACTTGATGGAATCCGAATAAAAAAAAAAAAAAAAACGGTTTAAAAAAGGAAAAATGGGGGGGGGGAATTTTTATTTTTTTTTTCGTGTTACTTTGAAATTAGAAAATATTAGAATCGTATTATAAACCATTGTAACTAGATTCAAAAGAAGGAATTATCCAATTTCGAATGAGAATTTACAGACGTCAGCTGTCGGAATTTAATAGAATTTGGTTAAACTTTATGGTTAAACCTTTTTAGTAAAGAAAGAAGAGAAAAGTTGAAAATTTTGTTTTTTCCCCCTTTTTATCAACTTTTGATTTGCACCTGAATTGATTTTACAAAAAAAAAAACTAAACTAAACTAAACTAAACTAAAATTTAAAAAATAAAAAAAATAACTTTGGTTCGGATAATGAATTCTTTATTAACAAAATCACTTTTTAGGGTAAATTTGAAGTGTGGGCGGGAGGGAGGTGGTAGGGAAAAGGTTGGATTCGAGGGTGGGAGGATCGGATTCCGATTTTCTTTTTCTTTTTTTTTTCGGTGAAAATTTTTTAAATATTTTTTATTTTTAGATTTAAAACGAAAGAATTTAAAAAATTAAAACGGAAATTGTTTTTTGTTTTCTATTTTTTTTTTTTTCTTTTCGTTTCCGGGTAACGATTAATTAACATTTTTATTATTTTTTTTTTTTTTAAGAGAAAAATAGGAAAGAGAGAGAGAGAGAAAGATGAAAAGTGCAAAGAAAGAAAAAAAAAATGGCAGATGAAAAATAATAAAAAGAAAAAAAAAGAAAAAAAAAAACTTTGAAAGTCAAAGATAAGAAGATTTTTTTTTCTTCGAATTAAAGTTAATGCCATTTTTGAAAATGAGAGAAAAAGAAGAAGGAAGAAAAAAAGGAAATGGAAAAGTGTGGAGGAAGAGGAGGAAAATGTTTTCGGATGAGGTAGGAAAAAGAATTTATGTCTTTCTAAAACTAATTTTCCGATACCTTGAACCATATTTCAACACGAATGAAAATTGATTCGTGTTTTTTTTTTTTTTTTTTTTTACTTTTATTTATTATCGTCATCGTTATTATTATTATTATTATTATTATTATTATTATTATTATTATTATCATTATTATTATTATTTTTGACAAAAGGATTTTCAATATGTCGCCCGACGGTAAAAATTTTTGCGTTTGAACGAACGGTAAACAAACAAACAAACAAACGAACAAAAAACTGTCGACGAATTTTTGAACATTTCTCAATTTCGCGCCATTTTATTTATTTTCGATTAGTAATCGATATTCTCGAATGAAATCAAATCGTTTCTAGTAAAAATATCGATATTATCTCGTTTTGCTAAAAATGATTTTTTGTTTTTACCATCGTTTGACATTATTCAAATAACGTGGAATGAGTAGTCGTGAATGATATGGAGGAAATACAAAAGGGTGAACGGAAAATATTAGGGTTGATTTTAGAGTGAGAGAGATGGAACATAAGGGCAGTAAAATGTAATAATCTGTTATTGCCTCCTCCTCCTCCTCATTTTCTCTTATGCAAGCTGTCAGGTTATTATTAATGACGGGAATTACACTGATAAATGGTTCTCGAATCTTCTCTTACACTGTTTGTTAAGAAAACACAAAATTCAAAAACTTCCTCCTCCTTTCGGAATAGTTAAATGCTTGCTACACCTCCCTTATTAGAAAAGAGAGTTTTCCCGCCCCTCTCCCCTCCCCTCACAACCGTTTGTTTTAGGGTTTTTTTTTTTTTTTTTTCTAAAGAGACGAAAAATTATTATTAATATAAACAAAAAAAGTATAAATGCCAACCTCTAAAAATTTTTTTTCTTTCTCTCTCTCTCTCTCTTGAAAAAAAATTACTCAGACTATAATAATAATAATAATAATAATAATGGGAGTGAAGCGACGAACCGTATAAAAATAATTCGAATGAATGATGATAATAATAATGGGAAAACAATTTTAGGGGTTTTTATTATTATCGTTTGAACCCTAGCTAGTCGTCATAGCCGCCGACGTCGACGTCGACGTCGTCGTCTCCCGCGTCGTAATTTTTTTTTCTGACAGAACATCAGGTGTTCTTTGACGAGATTTCTAATTAAAAATTTAACCTAACGCTACGTCATTAATAATAATAATAATAATAATAATATTTAAAAGTTTAAAAAAATACAACCTCAACCCTAAAAAGTCTCTCGTCATCAACTTGACAGATTCTCGCGTTCTTTATACAAAATAACTTTTCATTTTTGTCAAAATTGTTACGATGCAAACAACAAACAACAAACAACAGCGATGAGTTTCCCAGTTTTATACACATAAATCTTTAATGTCTATCTATTACACAACAACGAAGAGTTTTCCTTTAAAAGTAATAATAATAATAATAATAATAATAATATGGAAAATGTTCGATATATCGTATTTATTTACCCCCTTTTTTCGATTATTATTATTATTATTAATAATTTAGGAAAATTCTAAAGACACGTACATAATTACACGAAAAAAATTTCAGGGGGAGGGGGGGAATATAAAACATAATGAGTGGGAAAAGTAAGATAAAAAATGAGAGAGAGAGAGAGAGAGAGAGAGAGAAGAAAATTATCAAAGGATTTTTCCTTTTTTTTCGTTCTTATTACCCGCGACTCCTCCCTTTTGGTTTTTTTTTTTTTTTTTTTTTTATCAAAGGAAAACGTTAATTAAAAAAAAATACATTTTAAATTCAAAGGATTACTATTACGTATTTATTTAATTTTGTTTTTTTTTCACCCCCCCCCTCCATCTCGTCTCCCCCTTTTTTTTTCCATTTGAAAAACGTTAGTTGTCTGTCTGTCGACTCCCTACACGTAAAAAAAAAAATCCGTTTTTGATAATCCGCAGTAATTTTTTTTTTTTTTTTATATTAAAACCACCGCCCCCCCCCTGAAATATTTATATATGCATATTTCAATTTTCGTTTTCTTCCCCCCCCCTTCCTCCTACTCTCTCCTCCTCCCCCTTCTTCTCCATCTCGCTACTTTTTACCCAATAAGAAAATTAATTAAAATTAAATATTTAAATTGTCGAAGTGAAAATTGACGGAAAATTTAATTTTTTTGTTTAGTTTTTTCATAAAGGAGGAGAACGGAGAGGGGGCGGGAAGGCAGGGGAGGGTGAGGGGACAGGGAAAACTTTTTTTCGGTTGTTAAACCCCTCCCCTCCCGAAAAAAATCAGGGTTAACAATCTAAAATGATTATGATTATTATTAGTGTCATTTTTCCGTTTGCGGTTATTTATTAGGGGGGAGGGGCGGAGATGATAGCGAGAGGGAGGTAGTAATGGATTCCAGGAAGAGAGGGGAGGGGGGAAAAGGGAACGGCTTTAATTATAAAATAAAAATAATAATGAAATTTCCCAATCACGAAAAAATCCCATTCCCAAAAATAAAAATAAAAAAATTTTTTTTTTTATTTTTGTGATGACCGTTTTTAAAATTTAAAACAGATTTTTTTTTTTTTAAACTCTTTCCCCATCGTTTGTTTGTTCGTTTGTTTGTTTGTTTGTTTGTTTGTTCGTTTGTTTGTTCGTTTTTTTTTTTTTTTTTTGACAAAATGATGAAATTATAACGAGACATTATTTAACGATGTAAAATTTATAACGTATATAAAACCAGAATACAAAATAATTTTAAAAATCGAAACGAAACGAAAAGTAATAATAATAATAATAATAAAAAGGTTGAAAGGGTTCGTTTTTTAATATCGCTCTCTCTCTCTCTCTCTCTCTTTGTAATAAATAAATTTTCTAATAATAATAATAATAAATGAATGGTGTGAAAATTACGACGACGGGTACGAAAGAAAAAAAAAAAAAAACTTGTTGCATTGAAAATTTTAAATATATTAATAATGGTAATGATGATAATAATAATAATAATAATGGTAGTAGTAGTAGTGGTGATAATAATAATAATAATTGGTGGAAATGTTGCCAATAAAAAAAAAAAAAAAATTCTTTTCAAAAGGAAATCCAAAGAAAAGGAATCGAATCGAAATCTCTGGAAGGGATGTTTAGTAGATTTTAAAATAAAATAAAATTCTTGATATTTTTTTTTTCGTTTGTCGTTGTCGTTGCCGTTGTCGTTGTTGTTGTTGTTGTTGTCGTTGTTGTTGTTGTTGTTGTTGCTGTTGCTGTTGCCACTCCTGCTTTTTTTCATTTACCATTTTTTTCGCCGTCATTAAACAAAAGAAAAATGAATTTAATAACAAATCGAAATTCAATTATCGTGACATCTGTTAATTCTTATACGCTCTCATCTTCGAGAGTCTTTTCGTATAATTGTAAATGAATGACCCCAATCTGTTGCCACGATGTTTCGCTTAAAAAAAAAAAAAAACGTAAACGATAAAAAAATTGAACGCTTTTGGGTTTGCCAGAATAAAAAAAAAAAAAAAAATCCATTACGGAGTTTTTAATTAATTAAGCAATTTAGTGATTGCGTGAAACAAAAAAAAAAAAAAAGAAAAATATGAGAATATATTTTTTAAATTTATATTTAAAGAGAAAAATCAGAGAAGGGATGAACGGGAGGTAGAGGGAAAAAGAGGCGGAAGAGGGGGCAGGGGAAGACAGGAGAAAAAAAAGAAATGGAGGATAAAAATGTGAATATTTAATGATCTCATTTTTATGGTAAATTAGAAAAAAGAAAAAAAATTTTTTTTTCGAAACGAAAAAAATAAAAATTGAATGAATGAATGAATGAATGAATGTGAGAAAAGGACACGCACACGCACAAGCACACGACATTTACGATAAGAATTGTTAGAATTCAAGACAAAAAAAAAAGCAGAAAAACCAAATTGCCGACGGTATCTAAAACCGGAAATGAAATAAAACTCGATACGAGAAAAATAGCAACGATTGTTGTTTTTAACAAATAAAACAATTATAAACAAATAGGAAACAAACAACTACAAACAACAACAACAACAAACAATAACAACATTAACAACAACAACAACAAACAATAACAACATTAACAGCAATAACAACAACAAACAATAACAACAACAACAATAAACAATAACAACATAAACAACAACAACAACAAACAATACAAAACAATAATAACAACAAACAATACAAAACAATAACAACAACAACAACAACAAATTTTTCGCAATTTCTAATAATTAACAAACAAAAACAAAAATTTTAATAAATAATTTCTACGTTACAAGATCGGGTAAAATAAAAAAAAAGTTCGTGTCACGAGAATATCTCTTTAACCGGTTTTACGTAACGAGCGTAATTAACAACGTTAATATCGGGACACGTTTTCCGACGTAACAACAAACAAACGAAAAAAAAAAAAATTATCACGCCAATAAATAATTAACGTAGCAAAAAAAAAAAAAAAGAAAAAAACGAGATTAAATTTTTTTATTCTTTCATCATTTCCCCCATTTTTTTTTTTTGTCTTCTTACACGTAATCTTGAAAAATTCATTGGGGTGGTATAAGTAAAATTAAAATTTTTAAACGTACGTATCGTAAAAATACATAAAAATTTTCATTTTCGTGGAAGAAGAAGAAAAAGAAAAAGAAACGACAACGACGACGAGGCGTAATAATAAAAAAAAAAAGTAATACTTCCGGTTCATTACCATTTACGTTCGTTAAAAATAAAATTCGATTGAAAATCGTTTCGAAAAAGCGATGACGACGAGTGACGGGGGAGGGGAGAGGGGAGGAGAGAAGGAGGAGAGAGGGGAGGAGGAAACAATAACAATAATAATAATAAATTAAAACGTAGGGAACCGTGTATATATAATTATTATTATTATTATAATGAAAACAAATTTATTCAAGTTATGAATATAAATAAATAAATAAAATTTATATATATATATATATATAATATTAAAAAGTTTTCCATCTAGTTGTTATTGTTTAAATTCTCAGGTTTATATTACAAATATTTTTAATGTTAATTTTTTTGTTTTTCTTTCTTGCGTTTATATATATATATATATATATATATATATACGGTGCTCGCGTGTGCGTGTGCGTGTGCACGTGCGGTGGGTACGTGCGTGCGTGCGTGGAAAAGTCAGACGTTAGAAAAGGGTTTCTCAAATTGTTTAAATAAATATTGATGTGAATTAAATGAAAAGTCGGTCGGTCGGTTCGTCGGTTATTATTATTATTATTATTTTAATGATGAAAACTTTTTCGTGTTTTTTTTTTTGTATTATTATTATTATTATTATTATACGTAACATTTAAGTGCTTTTTCTGCGGAAGGGAAAGGAGGGAGGAGGGAAAGAGGAGAGAGAGAGAGAGAGAGTGGAGAGACGGGGGAAAATCAAAGGGTTTTATTATTATTATTATTATTATTACATCACCACTTGAATAAACATTTCGAAAAGTTGTTTTATTATTTCATTCATTCATTCATTCATTGTAAACGGGGTTAAGAGAGTGAGATTTTACATCGAATGAGCGTCGTTTTAGTTTTTCATTTTTTTTTTTTTTAAATTGTTTTCCCTGGATTCGGTCCTGTTTGTCATTCATCATCATCATCATCATTATAATCATTTTCGTGTTTGTAACGAATTATCGAAAGTCAAACGGAATGGAAACGGAAAAATCAACAATTTTTTTTTTCTTTTTTTTTTTTTTTTTTTTTTTTACTCTCCGTCGGCTTTAACGAATTACCATTATTATCATTATTATTATTATTATTATTATCATTATTATTATTATTATCATTATTATTATTATTATTATTATTATCATTATTAATATTATTATTATTATCATTATTAATATTATTATTATTATTATTATTATTATTATTATCATTATTATTAATATTATTATTATTATTATTATTATTATTATTATTATTATTATTATTATTATTAATATTATTATTATTATTATTATTATTATTATTATTATTATTATTATTATTATTATTATTATTATTATTATCGATGTTACAAACGTCGACAAATTTCCTTTTCCGTCGGAAATTATCGGATTGCTTTTGTTTAAAATCCGATCACTTAAAAGCATACTTTGCAAAATTTTTTTAATTTTTTTTTCCCGGAAAAATGAAAATCGTGTCACGTTAATAATAATAATAATAATAATGATTATTATTATTATTTTAAAAAATTTATTTTCGTGGGTTTAACGAAATCTATTCGCACGACGAACGTTTCATTTATACTTAATAGAGGCGAGGGTAAAAAAGCAAAAAAATATCAATGATGACGTGGCAGAATAAATATAAAAAAAAAAAGGGGGGGCAGAGTTAAATGATGAAAAATATTCCCTCCATTTTTTTTTTCGTTTGTTGTTATGAAAACCCAAAAACCGGAAATGGTTGTGGAATGTTGCTTTTTTCAAAGCGTATCAACGTAAGACGTGCTTAAAATCTTAAAAAACAAAAAAAAAAAAAATTTTTTTTCCCTCGGTAAATTTTTTTTTTTTTTTTTTTTCGTTAAGGAGGAATTCTCGGGGAAGAAGAAAAGAAAAAAAGTGATTTATGAAAAAAAAAAAAAAAAAAAAAAATGATATTAATTGTTTTCCTTCTTTTGGGTTCTTTAAATCTTTCAACTACTACTACTTATTATTATTATTATTATTGTTTTCGGGGAAAAAAAAAAAAAAAAATTTTCATCGTTTCGAATTTTTTTTTATTTTGATTTTTTTCATTCCCCGGCAATTTGTAGTTTTATTAGAGAGGAAAAGGAAAGGAAAAGGGAAAAAATT
>NW_002987837.1:45521-48769 GCF_000006295.1 Pediculus humanus corporis | reverse complement strand
CCCCTTTTATTATTATTATTATTATTATTATTATTATTATTATTATTATTATTATTATTATTATTATTATTATTATTATTATTAATTCCGATCGGTTTAAGAGCGTTTCCGCTACACGACCTTGTAAAAAAAAAAAAAAAAAAAATTTTTTCCGTGTTAAAATTTTAACAACGCGATTCGATTAGTTTTTTTTAATCGTCGTTAAAATTGTATAAATTTCAAAATGGCCGATACGACGGACGTCAATGACATTTTAATTATTTATTTATTTTCGTGGGGGCGAGTGTGCGTGAGTGCGTGAGTGCGTGCGTGTGTTTATTAATAATATCGATTTCACAAGAGGAAAAATTAATGAGAGTAACCAAAAAAAAAAAAAAAAATTTTCCGATCAATCCTGCGACAGAATATTTTTTATGGAAAAGTTTTTCCACTTTTTCAATATTATTAATATCAATAAACGATTTTTTTTTTATAGAAAGAAAGAGGAAGGGAGAAAAAGTGAGAGAGAGGGAGAGAAAAAGTGAAATAAATAGAGAGGGAGAAGAATGTGATAGATACAATAAAATGTAAGAGAGAGAGAGAGAGAGGAATGAAGGACAAGAAAAAAAGGAAGAGAAAAAGAGAGAGAGAGAAATTTTGAGGAAAACTGGGAGAAAAAGGGAAAAGAGAGAGAGAGAGAGAGGGAGAGAAAGGGAAAAAGAAAGTGATAGAGAGGAAAAAAAAGAAATAAAGAAATAGAGAGAGAAGAATGAAGGAAAAAAACGGAAAAGAGAAAGAGAGAGAGAGAGAAAGAAAGAATAAGTGAAATAAATAGAGAGGGAGAAGAATGTGACATTTACAGAAAAAATGTAAGAGAGAGAGAGAAAAGAATGAAGGAAAGGAAAAAAGGAAGAGAAAAAGAGAGAGAGAAAGAAAAAAATTTCCGGGAAAACAGGGAGAAAAAGGGAAAAAAAAGAGATAGAGAGGAAAAGAAAGGGAAAAAAGAAAAAGAGCGAAAGAGGAAAAAAAAGAAATAGAGAAATAGAGAGAGAAGAATGAAGGAAAAAAAGGGAAAGAAAGAGAGAG
Organism: Pediculus humanus corporis; assembly: GCF_000006295.1. Classification (NCBI taxonomy): domain Eukaryota; kingdom Metazoa; phylum Arthropoda; class Insecta; order Psocodea; family Pediculidae; genus Pediculus; species Pediculus humanus. The sequence goes on along the minus strand of NW_002987837.1, from coordinate 47,704 downwards.
AGAGAAAGAAAGAGTGAAATAAATGGAGAGGGAGAAGAATGTGATAGACACAGAAAGGGGAGAGAGAGAAAAAGAAAGAGAGGAATGAAAGGGAAAAAAGAGTGAGAGGGAAAGCGAGGAAAAAAAGGGAAAAAAAGAGAGAGAGAGAGAGTTGTATGTGTACGTGCGTAGGTTCGGATAAAATTTATTTTTAAAATTGATAAAAATAACCTTTTTATATATTTTAGAAAAGTTTTTAATTGTCAACAAACTAACTAACTCCACGACACGACACACGGCAAACGAAAAATCTATAAAATTAACGCCGGCCGGAAACTGACCCGTTCGTTCGTTCGTTCGTTCGTTCGCGCCCTTTCCTTTCCTCCCACTACCACCAACCAACCAACCCATTTTCTCCTTACACGTCGTATTAATAATGACCTGAAATAAAAAAAAAAAACCCGCGACCCGCGGTGGTGGTAACGCAATTAACGACGGGTTATTTCTTCCCTTAAAAACCTCCTCCATCATCAACCTCCCACCCACTCCCTCCCTTCCCTTTCCGGTTTTTATCCTTTAAAATCCCAAAACGTTCGTTCATTTAAAAAAAAAAAAGTTTTTTTAATCGATTTTTCGATAGATTTTCATTCCCATTCGGTCGTTTTATTATTATTATTATTATTATTATTATTATTATTATTATTATTATTATAGTAAAAATAGTTTTTAAATATTAAAGATTTTTTTTTTTTAAAAAAAAAAGAAAAGAAAATTTTATACGTATACGAAATTATTTGAGTAAATAATAATAATAATAATATTCAAAATGGAAAAAAATTTTAAATAAATCAACATTATTCATTTTTATATGGTTAATAACTCGAGAAATAGAAAAAAAAAAAAAAAAAAACTTTTGGAGGTTTGAATATAACCATATATGGAAAGAGAGAGAGAGAGGGAGGGAGAGGGAGAGAGGGGGAGAGAGAGAGAGAGAGGCAGTTAAAATCACGTTTTCGAACTTTTATATAAGATGAAAATTTATTTTTTTATTTTTTTTAAAAAGGAAAAACTAAAAACATGAAATGACAGAAAAAACGGAAATATAATCTTTGTTTTTCCGCAAAGTTTAGTTTTCCCGGAAATAAATATTTATTCATTTCTTGCATTTTAAAAGCGAAAGAGAGAAAGAGGAAGAGAAATATATACTTAGAGTGAGAGAGAGTGAAAGAGAAGTAGATACATAGTAATAGAGAAGGAGAGAGAGAAAAAGGGAAGTAGATACTTAGTGTGAGAGAGAGAAAGAGAAAGAGAGAGGAAGAGAAATATGTACTTAGAGTGAGAAAGAGGAAGAGAGAGAGAGAGAGAAAATAAAAGCACAAAAATTGAACGTGTGTATATGTATCCTTAAATGAGAAAGAAGGAGAGGGAAATAAATAGATAATTAGTGAGAGAGAGAGAGAGAGAGAAAAAAAAATAAACAGAAAATTAGTGAGAGAGGGAGAGAAAAAAATAAGTAGATAATTAGTGAGAGAGAGAGAGAAAGAGAAAAAATGAAGGCAGAAAAATTGAATGTTAGTATCCTCGAATAAGAAAGAGAGAGTGAGAGAGAGAGAGAGAGAGAAATAATTAGATAAATAAAGAAAGAGAGAGAAAATGTAGAAAAAAAATTGAACGTTTGTATATACATCCTCGAATGTGTGTGAGAGAGACAGAGAGAGTTAAAAAAAAAAGTAAATCGATTTTGTTTTGGAAAATTTTTTTTTCTTTTATTTAATTTTTTAATTTTTATCAAGTTGGCATTAGCGAAACTTAAAAAAATTTTATTTATTTATTTATTTATTTTTTTTGTAAAACATATAAAAAATAATCGACAACGAAAATCCGTGGAGGAGCGACGACTTTTCGTATTTCGGCCATTTGTAATTTATATATTATTCAAAAAGTAATTTTGACGTCATCGTTTTAGTGTTCGTTTTTAATGACTAAAAATTCTCTCCGGTTCATCTCTTTTTCATTTCCTTTGGGTTTTTGTGTCATTTCGACTCGTTTTTTTTTATTATTATTAAAGGGAAGTTAAGGAGGAAAAGAGAGAGGAAGAGAGGAACAGAGAGAGAGAGAGAGAGAGAGAGAGAGAGAGTATAATAATAGGCCAAAACTTTTTTTTTTTAACTATTTTATTAACGTTTAGTAAGTCAAGTCAAGAT